>NC_091324.1:26939006-27004006 GCF_038502225.1 Cherax quadricarinatus | reverse complement strand
TGTGTGAAGTGAGTGCTGGTACACAGTGTGAAGTGAGTGCTGGTACACTGTGTGAAGTGAGTGCTGGTACACAGTGTGAAGTGAGTGCTGGTACACAGTGTGGAGGGCTGGTACACAGTGTGAAGTGAGTGCTGGTACACAGTGTGAAGTGAGTGCTGGTACACAGTGTGAAGTGAGTGCTGGTACACAGTGTGAAGTGAGTGCTGGTACACTGTGTGAAGTGAGTGCTGGTACACAGTGTGAAGTGAGTGCTGGTACATAGTGTGAAGTGAGTGCTGGTACACAGTGTGGAGGGCTGGTACACTGTGTGAAGTGAGTGCTGGTACACAGTGTGAAGTGAGTGCTGGTACACAGTGTGAAGTGAGTGCTGGTACACAGTGTGAAGTGAGTGCTGGTACACAGTGTGAAGTGAGTGCTGGTACACTGTGTGAAGTGAGTGCTGGTACACAGTGTGAAGTGAGTGCTGGTACACAGTGTGGAGGGCTGGTACAGTGTGAAGTGAGTGCTGGTACACTGTGAGGTGAGTGCTGGTACACTGTGAGGTGAGTGCTGGTACACAGTGTGAAATGAGTGCTGGTACACAGTGTGGAGGGCTGGTACACAGTGTGGAGGGCTGGTACAGTGTGAGGTGAGTGATGGTACACTGTGAGGTGAGTGCTGGTACACTGTGAGGTGAGTGCTGGTACACAGTGTGAAATGAGTGCTGGTACACAGTGTGAAGTGAGTGCTGGTACAGTGTGAGGTGAGTGATGGTACACTGTGAGGTGAGTGCTGGTACACTGTGAGGTGAGTGCTGGTGCACTGTGAGGTGAGTGCTGGTGCACTGTGAGGTGAGTGTTGGTACACTGTGAGGTGAGTGCTGGTACACTGTGAGGTGAGTGCTGGTGCACTGTGAGATGAGTGCTGGTACACTGTGAGGTGAGTGCTGGTACACTGTGAGGTGAGTGCTGGTGCACTGTGAGGTGAGTGCTGGTGCACTGTGAGGTGAGTGTTGGTGCACTGTGAGGTGAGTGCTGGTGCACTGTGAGATGAGTGCTGGTACACTGTGAGGTGAGTGCTGGTACACTGTGAGGTGAGTGCTGGTACACTGTGAGGTGAGTGTTGGTACACTGTGAGGTGAGTGCTGGTACACTGTGAGGTGAGTGCTGGTACACTGTGAGGTGAGTGCTGGTACACTGTGAGGTGAGTGCTGGTACACTGTGAGGTGAGTGCTGGTACACTGTGAGGTGAGTGCTGGTACACTGTGAGGTGAGTGCTGGTACACTGTGAGGTGAGTGCTGGTACACTGTGAGGTGAGTGCTGGTACACTGTGAGGTGAGTGCTGGTACACTGTGAGATGAGTGCTGGTACACTGTGAGGTGAGTGCTGGTACACTGTGAGGTGAGTGCTGGTACACTGTGAGGTGAGTGCTGGTGCACTGTGAGGTGAGTGCTGGTACACTGTGAGATGAGTGCTGGTACACTGTGAGGTGAGTGCTGGTACACTGTGAGGTGAGTGCTGGTACACTGTGAGGTGAGTGCTGGTACACTGTGAGATGAGTGCTGGTACACTGTGAGGTGAGTGCTGGTACACTGTGAGGTGAGTGCTGGTACACTGTGAGATGAGTGCTGGTACACTGTGAGGTGAGTGCTGGTACACTGTGAGGTGAGTGCTGAAGGTACGAACGCTGGAACACAAATGTTGATATGCACTCACCCAGGGGATAACAAAGGAGACGTCAGAGATACCTCTCTCTCCTCAAATCAGGTTGCAAGTAATATTTTCACCACCACACAAGAATATTTTAATCCCCATTTTAGAAATTAAAACAAACTCTCATAATATCCACAATGAAGAAAAATACAGCTGTATATATCTTGCTGAGAAATTATGTCTGGGTGGTTATAAGTGCGTCAAGACTTGCCAGATGCTGTTCTTATCACTGCTCAACACACGCTCTTGATTAGGATATAATCAAATTAAAATTTATATTTTTTAATCAAGAGACATAATAAGTTTTCCTAAATTTTTATTGGCGAGCAGGACAAATTCCTTGGTGGGCCGGATATGGCCGGAGGGTCGTATTTTACTCTCCCTTGCTGTATAGACTTACTAAAGCTTGGTCAACACAATTTCCGTTTTTTTCTTTCTTAAAAAAGCTCGGCCAACACAATCTCCGTTCTCTGTCTTTTTGTTTTTGCATCCTGTCACTTTTTTTTATACTTGTAATGCCCACAGAAGAACTGATAGGGTAAACAGGAAAGACTGTGTGAGAGGCGGGGAAATAAGTGAGCAACAGTTAGCAGCTAATGACACACGTGAGCAACAGGGATGTTATGAAATATTTCTTCAGCCTCTGGTTGATCTGAAATTGAAATGACCTGGATGAAGAACATGTAAACAAAGACTCCATAAACAGCTTCAAGAATAGATATGATAAAGGCCCCGAGGCCTGGAATGAGTGAAACCGATCACTATCCGCTAAGAAGGAAGGCCAGGAGATAAGACTCGACTTATGAAGTTAGAAAGGAGAGGTGAGTCGAAACTGACATACAGAAATAGAACCGCATGGGAAATAGTACTGTGGAAAATTGCATTTATCTGGATGTATCATTATGTATATAACAATAAATGAACATAGATAATTATTATTTATCAGTTAGACAAGTAGGAATTTGGGACACCTAGGTCGCGAAAATGTCCCCCTTCGATACCTACCACTGTCATATCCACAAGTTGCTCTGGATCTATTAATTACCAATGAAATATGTATAACCAGGAATACTGGTAAATATATAAATTTTGTGGACTGTATATTAAAAATAATAAATGGTTATATATATATATATATATATATATATATATATATATATATATATATATATATATATATATATACAATTGCATAACAGAAGGAGAATATCTTAAAAATCACTCACCAATTTAACTGGAGATTAAGTTGTATCATACTCAGAAAACCTCACTGTCTATACATGAAAAAAACAACTGGCCAGAGTTATAACATAACAGACTTATCCGAGGTTCCTGGAGTTGTCCTGTCCTGTCACCTGATATCTCAAGTTATGCAGGACTGCACATCCAACAATTTCGCCTCCTATTTGAGAGGTGTCAGCCCAATTTTAACATCTAGAGCACGAAAATTCCTTCCCATTACACTAACTTTGTGTCCAATTCAAATTAACAATGGCAACTGCTCCTGTCTGCGCAGGCACAGGTCCAGTTTCCCATTTTCCATAATATAATTCTTTTAAATACAGTATGGCTATCTATTTACATATAACTACTGTATTTCTGGAAAATATATACAGTATTTTCCACACTGCGGCCGGCCGGAGTTCGTTGCTAAACTACTCAAATTACCCCTTCCTTTAGGAGACGATTCCAGCCGGTTCTGGCTTGAGTGGCTGTTCTCCTAGTAGGTCTTACTACGATTTCATCTTCCGGCATCATTTGGTCTGCGTTATCTTCCATATCACTCGTGTCACTTTCCCTCAGATTTTCATTTACATTTGATTGAACACCTAATTCCAAGGGAATCAATTTATTAATTGTGCGTAAACTTTCCTGGCCACGACACAACACTTTGACATTCCTGACAACACCTTGTGCAGCTGGGTACAATGTCAATACTTTGCCCAGAGGCCACAATGTTCGATGTTGTTCAGTGTCAATTAACACAATGTCACCTGGTTGAATGGTCTGTCGATTTACTGCCTCTGTCGCACCATAAAAGTGTTCACGTAGTGTAAGAAGATATTCCTTACGCCACACATTAGACCAGTGATCAATTACTTTATTTAACATTTTAAATTTATTACACAACACTGCCACATCATTGTAATCTTCATCACTTTCTTCCGGATTATCTCTATAGACAGGGGCAGCTTCCAATTTCCTTCCACATATTAGGTGAGAAGGTGCTAATACATCTGCATCACGTGTATCACTCATGACTCACGAAATCGTATTGACACGATTGCAAACAAACCATACCCCGGCCGGGATTGAACCCACAATCAGAGAGTCTCAAAACTCCAGAAACGCGACGGTCTGGAGTTTTGAGACTCTGACCGCGGGTTCAATCCCAGCCGGGGTATGGTGTATCACTCATGTACGAGAGAGGCCTATTATTTATACGATTCTCCGCCTCCACTAACACTGCATGGAATTCTTCCAAATTAATTCTCTTCCGGTGTAGTGCTTTACGGAGACACCTCTTCACTGTGCCTATCAGTCTTTCATACAGCCCCCCCTGCCAAGGGGCTCTAGGAGTAATAAATTTCCAGGTACACCCTCGTTGGGTTAACAGAGACTGAACATCGTTACTATTATTTAATTCTATCAAATGTTGAGCACCTGCTACATAATTTGTGGCATTATCCGAGATCATCAACCTCGGACAGGATCTCCTAGCTGCAAATTTTTGAAACAGCTGTATAAACTGTTCTGCAGACAAGTCCTGTGCCACTTCTAAATGAACTGCCCTAGTAGCAGTACAGGTGAACAAACAAACATACACTTTCAGTGGAACACCATCTGAAGTACCTGTTAAAATTATTGGACCACTATAGTCTACACCTGTTACATCAAATGGTTTCACTAATTGTACACGCTCCTTTGGCAATGGTGGAGGACCTGGGTACATATAGGATCTGGCATCCACACGGCGACATATTACACAAGATTTAATCACCCTTTTTACACTTTGCCGTCCCTGTGGAATCCAGAAAGTTTCCCTAATACAATTTAAGGTATCTTGTACCCCACCATGCATTACATTTTTATGGGCATTTAGAACAATTAAATTTGTTAGATGATGAGTTTTGGGCAGTAAGATAGGGTGTTTAGCATAATCACCCAATTCAGCATTTTGTAACCTACCTCTGCACCTAATTACATTGTTCTCTAAATACAGCCCCAATTTCTCTATTATAGAACCTTTCACAATTTTTCTTTCCATTATCAATTTAATCTCATTTCCATAGATTTCCTCCTGTACCCTCTTTATCCAAAATTCAAGAGGATGTGAAAACTTATATGAAATATTCATCTTGTTTAGAAATTTAAACACCAACTTAGTTACATTGATTAGTTTGGGTAAAGAAGAATACTTATTTATATCAATGGTTAGGGAGGACAAACTATTGGAGTGGTGGTCACAGTAATTTCAACAGGAGCAATATACGCCTTTTGTACAGGCCAATTAGCTTTATTTACCAACCAACTCGGTCCTTTAAACCATGATACAGCATTTACAAATTTAGCATAAGATAAACCTCGAGACAAGAAATCAGCTGGATTCTCCTCACCAGGTATATGATTAAATGTTAACATATGCTGACCCAAACTATTATACTTCTCTTGCATCTGATTAATTTCAGCGACTCTGTTTTGTACGTACACAATTTTACTGTTTCCATTATGAATCCATTGTAAGGATACCTCATTATCAGACCAAATTACAGTGTCGCTAATATTTATCTCCTGCAGCTTATTTCTTATATAATTAGCCAATTTGACACCTACATAAATGTCTGTTAATTCCAACTGAGGTAAGGTATGTGATTTAATTGGAGACACTTTAGCCTTAGACATAACAAGAGAAATAACACTATTACATTGAAGGTAAGCAACTGCTCCATATGCCAATTTTGAAGCATCACAAAAAATGTGGAGTACATTTTTCCCATTTGGATTGGCCACCTGGCATGGGAACTCCAACATTGGAATTTTCTCATAATCACCAATTAATTCATCCCACCTGTTAATGAATTCCTCAGGTAGAATTTCATCCCAAGCACATTTAAGTTTCCATGCTTCCTGAATTAATAATTTCCCTCTTATAGTAAGGGGTGACACTAAACCTAGTGGATCAAAACATTTGGAAACTTCAGCAAGCAAAACTCTCTTAGTTAATTTATTGGGCATACTGTACTGTATCCCAAGTTAAACCCAATACATTACTACATTTTGGCACTTCATCTCCAGGGTAATCTTTACTTATTTTGTCCTTTAATTTGGACGAATTACAATTCCATTCCCTCAGAGGCATATTTGCACTTTGCATTATTTTATTAGCCTCTCCATAAGTCATTAACAGTTCCTCTTCAGTTGACGTCACACCCAGGAAATTGTCCACATAAAATTGTTTGCTCATTACTTTACTCAATGGACTTTCCATACGTTTAATGTGTGCATTTATCGTCGCTTGAAGTAGGAATGGACTGGATGTAGCACCAAATAATACGCTCCTAAAGCGAAAGGTTTTCAGAGGGTTAAGTGGGTCACTAGGATTCTCAGGCCATAAGAAGCGGGTAAATCCCGGTCAGCCTCTTGTAAACCCACTCTTAGGAAAGCTTTACTTATGTCAGCAGTAAAGGCATAATGCTTCACTCTGAAATTTAACAAGATATCTCCTAACTTTTCCCTCAACGACGGACCTGTCATCAGTCATTTAAACTAGGTACATTTTTGTTACTCCTGGCACTACAATTAAACACAATTCTCAGAGGAGTGGTCTTAGAATCCTTCTTCACTCCGTGATGTGGCAAATAGTGACCATAAATTTTGGCTTGCTCAGGCGGTACCTCTTCTATAAATTTATTAATTAACTGCTCAGCAATTATATCATTATAGGCAGTTAACAATTCTGGTGTCTTACTCAGTTCGCGGAGCTGAGCCTTTAACTGCCCATATGCCATTCTGTAATTAGTGGGCAATTCTGGATGGTTCAGTCTCCACGGAAGTCGTACCCAGTATTGTCCAGATTCAAATTTTACATCTCTCAGGTATTGTTCTTGAGTAAAAGAATCGTCTGGACTTTCTTCATTTACATTTATTCCAATGCTGTCTAATTCCCACAATTTATGCACTGGCTCAACATCATCCTCTATGGAAGAATTATACTGGGGTACAATTTCATGAGTAAGACACACAGTTATGGTATTTGTAGTTTCCTCTAGTCATAAATTATTATTACGAGGAATCCTACCATACATTACATGGCCTCCTGCAGTCTTCAAAAGGGTGACACCACATTTCTTTACCATACCCTTTACAAAGGAGGCATAATTGTCACTACCTATCAAAATATTTATTGGGCCTACAGAATCATCATTTACACCAGAAGGTGCTAAATTTACATTATGTGAGAGTCTTTCTGTAGCTTTACTAAGCCCTACTGTAGATATTTTCTCTGGAAGTCTATCTACAATTACTGCATTAACACGTTTTTTCTCATTGTCTAACCTAACAGTTACATAAACAGTGTCATACAATTATCTGAGAGAAAACCAGATAATTTTAGAGTTGTAGGATCTCCCATCTGTACTTTCATACCATCAAGACATTTACGTTTAATGAAAGTACGTTGGGATCCTTGGTCTAATAATACAGTTACATTTTTTGATTTATGCCTTTTATCATCAATTTTTACCTGTAACACAGGTAAGGCTACTTCAGCAAAACCATCATTATTAACATTAGCAGCAATTTTTACATTAGCTACTGTTGTGTCAGGATTGTCAACATTATCATTATTATCAACATTATCATACAGACCTTTACACATGACTATATGGTGTCTTCCTTTGTGACATAGATAACAGAAGTTTAATTTGGCATAACAATCCTTCCCATTGTGATTACCCAAACACCTGATGCATCTGTCAAGTTCCTCCAATCTTTCAACTTTATCATTCCATGAATTGTATGCATTGCAATTCTTAGAAAAATGAGTACCCTTGCAGAAGAGACAATCTCTCTTTTCTCTGACTGGTTTCTTATTAACTGGGCTACTCTTAGGAGGGTACTTATTCTTCTTACCTTGTGGAGAATCATTATTTCTGATTCCTGCTACTTGATATGCACCTATGCAACTATTTTTAGCAAATGAATTTTGATTATTACCATTGGGATAATTTTTCCCTTTGTGAAACTTGACAGATACCTCAGAGTTATTATGTGTTGCATCTTTAAAATGAGTTGGTTGGCTGGTCTGCAACTGCACAATTAAGTCTTGTAGACCTAGTCTTATTTCTTCCAGACCAAAATAACTCTTGTGATACTTGTTCGAGAACCATTCAAGTGTTTTACAGCTGAATTTATTCTGTACCATGGCACTCAATAACCAGTCTGATTCCTTCAGATTATATTTATTACTTAAAGTTTTGAGAGTGCTCTCCAGTTTAACTCTAAACTGCTGTAAACCTTTGTAAGTGTGATCTGGAGATTTTAAATTAACAATGACATTCACTAGATCCAACCTACTTTGTTCTATATTACCATAAGTGACTTTCAACAAGTCAACTGCTTCCTTGTAAGAGTCATCTACATTGGGAAAGGCTTGTATGAGTATGTGAGCATCTCCTCTTACCTGTCCTTTGAGGTAAAATAGTTTAGTTACACAGGCTACGTCACTCCTGTCATGCACAGCTGCTTTAAAAATTGACCAAAATTCCTCCCAATTTTCACCAGTATTAAATACAGGTAAACATAGTTCTGGGAGTTTTGGCAAAGACATATTATTTGTTGGAGCAGACTGATTAACTGCCTGGTTTACACATTTTAATTTATTCAAGGCCTGGCTTTTACAAGAATCTTTTCCTCTAATTCATAATACTGATTAATCATGAGATCTACTTAAGTCTCATCTACACAGTTTACTAACAAATCTCCTTCATATTTGTTGTAATATAATTTGTATGAATCATATCTATTACCTAAAGCATCTAAATGCAATTTTAAACCATCAGTATTCACAGTTTCTTGATTCATTAATTCCAAACATTTATTATATGCCTTGGTTACATGACCCTTTCTAGCTTGCAATGACGCTTTCTCTGCTCTATATTCCATATGTTTGTCTTCTATATTAATTTCCTCATTTTCAGCCATGATGCAATGTATTAAATTCAACTTAATAACACTGATTATGTACTAAATTATGCACTTTATAAAGGTAAATAGTACAACTTACCTTTGAATAAATCCTAGCTACATGAGCTTAGCAATTACATGTAAGAAAATTATATAAATTTTAAATGTACATTAATACAAACCTTTAGCCAGCCTTGGCTTATCAAAATTAATATTATACAAATTAATAAATCCTTGCCAGAATTTGGCATAGCAAAATTAATATTATACACATTAATATTAGTTACACTTGGCTTATCAATTACACATACACTGATATAAATCTTGGCCAGAATTGTCTTATCAAATTAATATTATACAAATACATTAATATAAATCCTAGCCACTTTGGCCTTGCAAAATTAATATACACATTAATATAATTAGCTACACTTGGCTTATCAATTACACATACACTTATACACATTAATATAATCTTTAGCCACACTTGACTTATCCAAATTAATATTGTAATAATTATAATCCACTGCACATTAAGTAAATTTGTGAATTTAACATCCACCTCCTTCTGTCATTTCACATACAATTATTCAGTAATTAACTAATTAATGACTTCACTAATTACCTCCGGTTCAAGGACCAACGGGCAAATTAAATTTGGAAAATTGTATTTATCTGAATGTATCATTATGTACATAACAATAAATGAACATAGATAATTATTATTTATCAGTTAGACAAGTAGGAATTTGGGACACCTAGGTCGCGAAAATGTCCCCCTTCGATACCTACCACTGTCATATCCACAAGTTGCTCTGGACCTATTAATTACCAATGAAATATGTATAACCAGGAATACTGGTAAATATATAAATTTTGTGGACTGTATATTAAAAATAATAAATGGTTATATATATACACAATTGCATAACAGAAGGAGAATATCTTAAAAATCACTCACCAATTTAACTGGAGATTAAGTTGTATCATACTCAGAAAACCTCACTGTCTATACATGAAAAAAACAACTGGCCAGAGTTATAACATAACAGACTTATCCGAGGTTCCTGGAGTTGTCCTGTCCTGTCGCCTGATATCTCAAGTTATGCAGGACTGCACATCCAACAATTTCGCCTCCTATTTGAGAGGTGTCGCCTCCTATTTGAGAGGTGTCAGCCCAATTTTAACCTCTAGAGCACGAAAATTCCTTCCCATTACACTAACGTTGTATCCAATTCAAATTAACAATGGCGACTGCTCCTGTCTGCGCAGGCGCAGGTCCAGTTTCCCATTTTCCATAATATAATTCTTTTAAATACAGAATGGCCATCTATTTACATATAACTACTGTATTTCTGGAAAATATATACAGTATTTTCCACAAGTACTGTAAAATTGTAAATTACTTGTGACTTGTTCCAGCCATGGTTTGTAACTTATATTTTCAAAGATATCAACGTCAACACATTTACTATCCTCAAGAACCTTGGCGCCCAAAGGTCACATAATCTTTCCAACAACGACAATACATAAGAGTTAATTAAAATATAGGAAAAGTGTTGGTGTTTCATAGATTAGTTATGGAGTGTTCGGATCACAATGGAAATACCAGTGTTTTGACCCCTGGCCGAGGCGAGACTTACGATCAGGTCTCCTGACTCCTACTGACCATGTTCACCATAATTATAATTTAATGAAACTAATATATACCATTATTGTAAAACATCGTAAAGTTCCTGAAATAAAACCACATAATAAGGGATGATACCCAATATTAATTAATTTATTTAAAGTTTGCAGCCTGCGAGGCTACGCTCAAAGATTACACGTGATCACAACACTGCTGCAAGTGTTATATTTTTGGATGTTAATTATTTCACAGAATATATTATCATAAAGTAGTTTACTTATGTATTTTATGCAACTAATTAATAATCTCTGAAATATATATATATATATATATATATATATATATATATATATATATATATATATATATATATATATATATATATATATATGTCGTGCCGAATATGTAAAACTGGTCAATTAGCAAGAACTCATTTAAAATTAATTCCTTTCTGAAATTTTCTCTTATACGTTTAAAGATATATTTTTTTCATTAATGTTAATGTAAATTTTTTTAATTTTGCACCAAAAGAATCTTAGAAAACTTACCTAACCTTATTATAACAAGCGCAATTTATTTTAGCCTAACCCAACTACATATATTTTAGATTTGTTTACAATAATTTAATATTAAACCAGCACAGTGAAATATATTTTTTTCGTTAGGTCCAGAATGATTTTGGCGAAATTATTGCATACACAAATTTTCACTTGTCCTATATGGCAAGATGAGCGTTGCTATTTAAGCCAAGATCGCAAGTTCTGCCTATTCGGCACGACATATATATATATACATATATATATATTATATATATATATATATAATTATATATATACATATATATATATATTATATATATATATATATATATATATATATATATATATATATATATATATATATATGCATATATATATATATATATATATATATATATATATATATATATATATATATATATATATATATATATATATATATATATATATATATATATATGCATATATATATATATATATATATCACCTGTTTACTGTGATCTTATTGCATATATATATATATATATATATATATATATATATATATATATATATATACATATATACATATATACATATATATATATATATATATATATATATATATATATATATATATATATATATATATATATATATATATATATATATATATATATATATATATATATATATATATATATGTATATATATATTAATATATGTCGTGCCGAATATGTAAAACTGGTCAATTAGCAAGAACTTATTTAAAATTAAGTCCTTTCTAAAATTTTCTCTTATAAGTTTAAAGATATATTTTTTTGATTAATGTTAATGTAAAAATTTTTAATTTTGCACCAAAAGGAACTTAGAAAACTTACCTAACCTTATTATAACAAGAACAATTTATTTTAGCCTAACCCAACTAAATATATTTTAGATTTGTTTACAATAATTTAATACTAAACAAACACAGTGAAATATATTTTTTTTTGCTAGGTTCAGAATGATTTTGGCGAAATTATTGCATACACAAATTTTCGCTTGTCCTATATGGCAAGATGAGCGTTGCTATTTAAGCCAAGATCGCAAGTTCTGCCTATTCGGCACGACATATATATATATATATATATATATATATATATATATATATATATATATATATATATATATGTATATATATATATATAACCCTGCAAGATTTCAGGTATGTCTTGCTACTTCTGCTTACACTTAGGTCACACTACACATACATGTACAAGCATATATATACACACCCCTCTGGGTTTTCTAATATTTTCTTACTAGTTCTTGTTCTTGTTGTTTATTTTCTCTTACCTCCATGGGGAAGTGGAACAGAATTCTTCCTCCGTAAGCCATGCGTGCTGTAGGAGGCAACTAAATTGCCGGGAGCAAGGGGCTAGTAACCTCTTCTCCTGTATATATTACTAAATGTAAAAGGGGAAACTTTCGTTTTTCCTTTTGGGCCACCCTGCCTCGGTGGGATACGGCCGGTGTGTTGAAAGAAAGAATATATATATATATATATATGTATATATATATATGTATATATATATATGTATATATATATATGTATATATATAAATATATATATATATATATATATATATATATGTATATATATATATAATATATATATATATATATATATATATATATATATATATATATATATATATATATATATATATATATATATATATATATATATATATATATATATATATATATATATATATATATATATATATATATATATATATATATATATATATATATATATATATATATATAATGTCGATATTATACTAGATTAATGGCCAATCTAAGATAATGTTCTAGTGTGTGTCGTTGTCTTTGTTTACACACTATACATATTTTATAATTAAGATTTACATAAAAAATAACTATGACAAGAGCACACAAACTATCTTTATTCTGGCACACGTCTGGTAGGCTACTGATCTGGTAATTTTCCATTTTAAATGTCTTTCTTGATTCATTTCAGTATGATGGCTGATGGATCTATTAGTTGATCTTTGCACTCTTTCTTTCATCAAATTAATCTGCTTGATCTTTTTAAATATCTTTTAAAAGCACTTTGACAAACCAACATATACTTAATATTATCTTTCCATAATGTTTTTTTAGCAAGAGAATTCACCTTAACCTGTTTCCAGGGATCTATTTGAAAAGGAATCCACAAGAGTGACCTGAATCCCTTTGTCAATAGTTTGTGTTTGTCTGTGTCTGGCTTCAAACACAAGCATGTTAGAGTCAGATTTTATTCTATTTTGAGTAAGTAATGAGAAAGGAATTAAAGACAAAACTGTAGCTGTTGTTTCTGAAAGCTTGAGAGAAACATATGCGAAGCAGCTCAGTTTGTAAGGTGCAGTATTATAAATAGTAAGGTTGAGATCAGCTATCAATTCCAATATATCTCTGCATTGTGGTACTGTCAGTATTTCTCGCCCTCCCAATGTCAGATTTCAGTGTTAAGAAAGTCATCAGTGTAGATGGTCTGTAATGTTATTTTAGTCTGTAATGTATGTGAACATACAAGCTTATTAAGAACGACATTTGTGTATGATTAGTTTCTTGGGATGCTTATTGAGCAAGATGACATGCAAGGTAATCAGCCAGGATGAGAGGAAATGTTGTGGTTCTTCTACTTTGATGCAGTTCACGTAATACAAATATTTGAATGTATGTAGCCGCTATTGGAATCCATTTTCTAAGACTTCTGTACAGACATTATCTACAATGAAGATTTAATCCAATCATGAAATTGATATCACGTATTCTATCTGCACCACCTCGTAGGCTCAATTAAATTTTTTATTCTTGTAAAGTTTATCAATGTTTTTATATCTTAACTAAAGTAAAGCTGGTCATAATAAGTTATCAGTGACCGTATATAAACCAAATGCATCATTTTGACAATGCTAACTTTTATACCAAAATTATACTTATATTATTCTCCAGCAGATGTAAGAGCTCTGAGTCTGGTAAAAGGACACAAGTGCAACTAATGTGACATTTTATTGTGGCAACGTATCGCCCTCCAGGAGTTTTATCAAGCTCCTGGAGAGCGAAACGTTACCACAATAAAATGTCACATTAGTTGCACCTGTCTTTTTACCTAACATATTGTAGGTAATTCTACCAACATTAATAGAACTCTGAGTCTGTTTACATCGATTAAGTTCTTGTACCAACCAACCTTCAGTACATACGGGTTGATGGCACGAAGACAATTACAAGTTGAAACATAGTTAATAGATGTGTTACCTTTTATATTTTGCACTGAAAAGGCGAGAGAGTGTGTTTGTGTTGAAATTACCTTCAGTTACATTCCTTCCTCAATTATATTTAATACCTCAAGGAAACCTAACCTAAAAAAAATCATAGGTAACATATAGTAAATACTGCAATTATTATAATGAAATTGTAATTCTTGCCACTAATGCTATCACCATAATTAAGTCTCTCTTATAAGTGATAATAAAGATAACACTTAAAATGTGTTATCACTTATTATTGTGTTATAACCAATTATTGTGTTATCACTACCAATTATTGTATTATCGCTAACTATTATTTACAGTAATTTCCTGCACATAAAATAAAACTAGTCCACTGCAAGATAGAGTTATCCATAAAATCATAGTTTCAAATGAGATAATTGTTATAACTCACCAAGTGTTGAGTGGTAAAGAAACTACTGGCGGGTGTCGTTAGGTTGCTGACACACTAGTACACAAAATGATAAACTGAGAATTTATGTTTTCTGGGAAGTTGAGACGTTGTTTGTGGCCAAGTAGCCTAGTGGGGTCCGGTGTGTAGTGTATACACTGTATGGTGGCGGCAGAGAAGTGTGTAGGGATGGCAGAGAAATTGGGATGGGATGGCAAAATAGGGAGATAGTTGCGAGAAGTGTGGTGGCAGAGAATTATGGAGGAGGCTTCACTGTTTGTACGTAAAGCTCTTACAATCCAACTAATTGTCTCATCACTTTCTTTCTTTCTCTCTCTCTCTCTTTCCACTTCGTTTATTTCCCTTCACTGCAGCATTTGCTATCCCTTCAAAATATTTCCATTAATTTATTTCCCCCTTTCATCAATTAACTACGAACAATATGTAAATGTTCTTCTAACTTTAACAATTTATCAATGGAAAACTGTGGCTATCCAAAGAGTCTGCTGCTTTGGGAAGCATTTACATGCAAATTCACGCCGTCAAAACAACATAGTTTTTGCTTCGTTCTGATTTTTTCAGTTTTCTACGAGAATCACGAGGCTGTGTTTACGTCTTTGTGCTATCAGCGAGTACACAAAGAAGTCTTAAAGACCTTATGTTATCAGCAAGCCTACCACATTTATACAATATATTTTCGTGAAGATCTCATAAAATTTCTGCATAAGAGAAAAATATCTTTGATATAACACGCCTATGATCTGCTGCATTCGACCGGTTTAGAGAATTGGTTTTTATGGGTTGTAAACTTGATTATATTCCATATCTCCATAACTCCTAAATCTGTTAAGGTCGTTCATGGGTGGGGAAGGTTGGCTTCTCTCCCAGCTACCCCAGCACCTAGGCTTCTGCTACCCACTTTAAAAATCCTGCTTCTTGTAGATACACTGTAGTGCTCAGCATAAAATACTGTGATCAGTATAAGATACACTGTGGTGATCAGTATAAAATACACTGTGATGATCGATATAAGATAAACTAGAACCCTCCATGAAACAACAATTTAGGTATCCATCATTAAACGCGAAAAACTGACTATATCTTTGTGTGCTAGTAGTTGTTCACTGTTTCATTACTTGGTTGATCACACTCCAGATGAACGACACATGAACTGCTAAACCATGCAATAAACTTCACCTCTCCTCACCGTAACAGTTTTATAATTACTTTTTCAGGGTTGTTAATGTGTCAGAATTCCATCTCTGATTTGACTGTACGAGTTCTCATGATACTTGATGCCGGTGAGAGGCTCTTGATCCAAGGAAGTGGATATATCCTCGCTACATGTCTCAAATCTAATTGCCTCCTATTTTCTCTATGGGTTTAGCGTTCCTCACGTTTACATGGTTCTCCTCACACCACCATTTCCAGAAGGGGAATTTAGCCGAGAAATATTTTCACCTTGTCAGCGTTCATGAATGTCACATCAGGCTGATGAATCCAATGATTCACTTCATTGAAAGAATACACACGGTGTCATATAAGCCAGAGTCAGACTAGACCTGGTTTCTCACGTTTTCAAGGATGCTGCTCTCTTCTCCGAGAGAAACGGCAGCCTCAAGTTCCATGAGACCAGCGGAAGCTTGACCCGGTGAAAGCCAATGAAGTTCCGTGTGATACAGGAAGGCTCATAGTGTTCTAAATGAACTTCTTGGTTGAGTTTAGAAAAGGCGATGCTTGTGTCACATTTTCATGACCTGCATGAAAATGGACATGAAGACACTCAAAACTTTAAAGCAGCATTTTTAAAGCAAGACTAGTATATCGATGAAGCATACCGTAAATTGATGACCACTGGAGAAGCTTCTGACTTTACCAGGTCTGCAAATCCTGATTTGGTTCCCTGGACCCCCGCAGCTCCAATTAGCAAAGTTCTGATCGGAAAAAAACTCTTGACAGGGTTGAATGCATCCGGTGCCATTGTGGTTGCTACAAGTGGTTTGCAATAAAGGAATTCTTCAGTGATTGAACCACTTTCCACAGAGAACTGAAAAAATCATTCAGTAGCTGAATGTAATGATTCAGTGCTCTCGTCCAACTCTCTTAAATGTAAATGTAAGAGGGATGGATTTTATATTTAATTTTCATGGTGGCCTGGTCGGACACCATGAGCGCCCCGGGATTCCATGAAACTCAAGATAAACAATCGTCATAAAGGTAGGTTTCAGGAGCCATTAAATAAACGACACTGGATCTTAACACTGTACCAGCAGCTACTACCATTCTCAGCAGCTATTATTGTCAGCAGCTACTACCATTACCAGTAGCTACCATTGTTATTAGCAGTTACTACCGCTATCAGAACCTACTACCATTACAAGCAGCTACTACCATTACCAGCAGCTACTACCATTACCAGTAGCTACCACTATTACCAGCAGCTACCACCATTACTACTATTACCAGTACCATTATTGCTTAATGGAATTGGCTTGTTGCCGACAACAGAGAATAACAGACATGATGCAACACCTTTCACTGGGACAACGTTTTACTTTGTGTCTTCACCTGATGAAGTCTACACTGAGCGAAATGTTGCAATAACAACAGCTCATTCTGCAATTAGTCCTTTCTTCAGCACCACCACTACTACCACGAGTCGCATGCGCGCGCGCGCGTGTGTGTGTGTGTGTGTGTGTGTGTGTGTGTGTGTGTGTGTGTGTGTGTGTGTGTGTGTGTGTGTGTGTGTGTGTGTGTGTGTGTGTGTGAGAGAGAGAGAGAGAGGAAAAGGCAACATGGGTCAGCACTGTATCTGTTCAACCTCACAGTTACAAGGACAACCTCTACTACCACCACCACCACCATCACCACCACCACCATCACCACCACCACCATCACCACCACCACCACCATCACCACCACCACCACCACTCTACCACCACCACCACCACTCTACCACCACCACCACAATCTCTAGATTCATGTATTACATAGTCATAACTATTCTCTGTGACAGCCACATCATTCATCTTCAGCCACCACTACCCTCACCCACCCACCTGCTTGTTCTTCGTCATGATAGCTTGCTACAATGGGTCCCTGTTGACTGTTTACTCTGGTCCCTGTTCACCGTTTACTCTGACTCCAAGGTCACAACATCGGCCCTGGCACAGTTTGCCACGGAGCACTCTTTGTTGAAACCAAAATTGCTGTGTAGAGTGCCACTACTGGAGGCTCCATTCTCACACTAACTCTGTCATGTATGTGGATGGTAATGGGGAGATGGGTGTATGGGGTTGGTAATGGGAAGATGGGTGTATGGGGTTGGTAATGGGAAGATGGGTGTATGGGGTTGGTAATGGGAAGATGGATGTATGAGGTTGGTAATAGAAAGATGGGTGTATGGGAGTTGTAATAGGATGATGGGTGTATGTGGATGTAATGGGGAGATGGACACCCAGGGACACCTACATGCAGGGAACCCTGCTCCTCTCAGTAATATCCTGTACTTCCCACCACACCCTGACTTAGTTTTACACCACGTTATAACTAACTTCATCATTTATGTTTCTATCCTCACTTTTCCTGTTATAAAACTCATAGTCACTTAAACTTGTCAAAATTCAACATTATCTTGTAAAAAATACCATATAATATTAAAGTGTAATGATTTGTGAGTAAACTCATGTCTGTGTGAACAACTTATTACGAGTGTTACCAGATCATTACTTAGTAATTAATTCATTATCACTGTAACTGTGCCTCTGTAATGTTTTAACCACCGCCCAAACCCTGGGTACGTGTGGGCTGCACACTCACCGAGGTGTCTTTATGCACCTCGCTGACATTTTAGGGAAACTTTTAGTGTGATTTATCTAATGTCGTTTTTAACTTTTAATTCATTTTTTAATAATATCTATCTACGTATATATATATATATATATATATATATATATATATATATATATATATATATATATATATATATATATATATATATATATATATATATATATATATATATATATACGTACATAATAAACCGAACTTGCCGAACTCCCCTCAAAAATAAAAAGTTATATAATTTTTTCATTGACAATGATATAAAGATTTTTATATTTGGCCCAAAACTAAGAAACCTCATTTAACCTCCCATAAACTCATTTTTTTAGCTAAATTCTGCTATATATATCATAGGTTAATTTAAATTTATTTAATATATATTTTTTCTTCATGCTCAGATCAATTTCCGCTAATTTATATCAAAAAAAATTATTATTCTGTTAATTCGGCAAAGTGAACCTTTGTTAAATAGACCAAACAAGGCGATTCGGCTTAAACGACACGACATATATATCGTTTTAAAGTCTGAGTGTAGAATCAGTCCCTGTGTTGTGAGTTTTACTCTGTGTTTGTTGTCATGGTGTGTCAGTATTAACAGTGTTGAATGTTTTTATAACAGTGTTGAATGTTTTCAAGTCACAAACAGAACTGTTCTGTTTGTGACTTGACCCAGCGAAACGTAGTCAATAAAGGATCACATTATACTGCATTTGTGTTTATATTGCCATTGTGTCGGTATTTTATACCATTTATTTCCAACACCCTCCGTGTTCACCCACCCACTCACTCGTCCGTATACCCACCAATCCGCTTATCTTCCTACGTGTTTATTCACTCGTATTCCTAGACATGATCACATACCATACCCCGCTTGAGGCGTGAGGTTCACCCTGAGGGCTGGATCGACCTCCACCTTGAGTGCTGGGTCAGTGACAACATCTGGGACATGAATATGTAAATGGAGTAATGGTGGACTTTCAATGGCCCGGAATAACGCGATACGCGGTCCATCTCTTTCTGTAAGATTGGCTGAGTGCATGGTTTGGTGTGCGGGTGGGTGGCTAGGTTCCTGGGTGGGTTGCTGGCTAGGTTCCTAGGTGGGTGAGTAGGTGACCAGGTGAGAGTTGGGTTGATGGGTGGACAAGAAATCTGTTACAGAAAGATTTCCAGAATTAATAATAGCAATAATAATAATAATATTTATTTCTACAAATACATGTACATGGTATACAAGCCTAGCTGACATCAATGACCTACTACTATATAGAAGGCGCTTGTTATGTAGAGCATTTCGGGGAAATTAGGTCAATTTTGTCCTCAGGATGCGACCCACACCAGTCGTCTAACACCTAAACACGTATTTTACTGCTAGGTGAACAGGGACAGGTGTCTTAAGGAAACACGAGTTAATATTTCAACTCATACCGGGGATCGAACCACGGACCTCAGTGTGTAAGCTGAGTGCGCTAGCAATCGAGGGTTGTTGAGGATGGAGAGATCAAGTGAGGTGTGTATCACGGATTTTGCTCGTCTTTACTCTCAGTGGAGGTTCATGGGGGAACGTGAGGGGAAGAGGGAAGGGTTGAGGGAGGGGTAAGGGATGTAAGGAGGGAGGGGAAGGTGGACAGGTCGTCAAGGCTGGACAGTCTGACCAAGAAAAACAAGTTACACTCAGCATTCAGAACGTGTGTGTGTGTGTGTACTCACCTAGTTGTGGTTGCAGGGGTCGAGTCATAGCTCCTGGCCCCGCCTCTTCACTGGTCGCTACTGGGTCACTCCTTGCACCATGAGCTTTATCATACCTCTGCTTAAAGCTATGAATGGATCCTGCCTCCACTATATCGCTTCCCAAACTATTCCACTTCCTGACTACTCTGTGACTGAAGAAATACTTCCTAACATCCCTGTGATTCATCTGTGTCTTCAGCTTCCAACTGTGTCCCCTTGTTACTGTGTCCAATCTCTGGAACATTCTGTCTCTGTCCACCTTGTCAATGCCTCTCAGTATTTTATATGTCGTTATCATGTCCCTCCTATCTCTCATGTCCTCCAGTGTTGTCAGGTCGATTTCCCTTAACCTCTCCTCGTAGGACATACCCCTTAGCTCCGGGACTAGTCTTGTTGCAAACCTTTGCACTTTCTCTAGTTTCTTTACGTGCTTGGCTAGGTGTGGGTTCCAAACAGGTGCCGCATAATCAAATATGGGCCTAACGTAGGCAGTGTACAGGGTCCTGAACGATTCCTTATTAAGATGGCAGAATGCTGTTCTTAGGATTGCTAGGCGTCCATATGCTGCAGCAGTTATTTGGTTGATGTGCGCTTCAGGAGATGTGCCTAGTGTTATACTCACCCCAAGATCTTTTTCCTTGAGTGAGGTTTGTAGTCTCTGGCCCCCTAGACTGTCCTCCGTCTGCGGTCTTCTTTGCCCTTCCCCAATCTTCATGACTTTGCACTTGGTGGGGTTGAACTCCAGTAGCCAATTGCTGGACCAGGCCTGCAGCCTGTCCAGATCCCTTTGTTGTTCTGCCTGGTCCTCGTCCGACTGAATTCTTTTCATCAACTTCACATCATCTCCAAACAGGGACACTTCGGAGTCTATTCCTTCCGTTATGTCGTTCACAAAAAGCAGAAATAGAATCGGTTCCTAAAACTGACCCCTGTGGAACCCCACTCGTCACAGGCGCCCACTCTGAAACTTCGCCGCGTACCATGATTTGCTGATGTCTTCCTAACAGGTATTCCCTGATCCACTGTAGTGCCTTCCCTGTTATCCCTGCCTGGTCCTCCAGTTTTTGCACTAATCTATTGTGTGGAACTGTGTCAACACCTTCTTACAGTCCAAGAAAATGCAATCTACCCACCCCTCTCTCTCTTGTCTTACTGTTGTCACCCTGTCATAGAACTCCAGTAGGTTTGTGACACAGGATTTCCCGTCCCTGAAACAACCAAAAATAAAGTGGCTGCTTACTTCAGGAAGAGATGCAACCTATTCCTGAAACTTTGTCTTCACCACTTCCCTGAGTTTGAAGAAGTAAACATCTGTACTTTTAGCTTCCATCTATTTTCCTTCTTCTCTGAGACTCGCAATTCAAGTAGTCTGATCTGCTCTTCCAAATTCATTGAGTATCTTGTACCCTGTAATTAAGTTTTCAGTGATCCATCTCTATTCTAAAATTAGGATCGATTCCTTTATAAATTCCTCTTAGCACAATCACCAGTCTTGGGACTAGTCTTGTTGTAAACTTCTGCACCTTCTCAAGTTTACTAATATGATTGAACTGGGTTGGGCTGGAGTCTGATCTACCTACCTGGAGTCTACCTGGAGGGTGTTAAGGGGGTCAACGCTTTCGTGGCTCGGTCCTCGACCAGACCACCAGGTGGATCAAGGCCTGATCAACCAAGCTTTTACTGCTGGCTCCATGCAATCCAACGTACGAAGCACAGTCTGGATGATCTGGCACTGACTTTAGGTATCTGTCCAGTTCCCTCTTGAAGACAGCCACGGGGTCTCTTGGTAATTCCCCTTATGTATGATGGGAGGATGTTGAGCAGTCTTGGGCCACGGACATTTAATGTATTTTCTCTTAGTGTACTTATGGCACCCCTGCTTTTCACTGGGGGTATGTTGCATCGTCTGCCTAGTCTTTTGCTTTGGTAGGGAGTGATATTTGTGTGCAGTCCCTCTAAGATTTGTTCAGGTGTAGATTATGATACGTCTTTCTTGCCTGCATTCCAGGGAGTACAGGTCAAGGGACTTCAAACGTTCTCAATAATTTAGGGGCTTGGCTGAACTAATGCGTGCAGTGAAGGTTCTCTGTATGTTCTCTAGATCTGCAATTTCACCTGCCTTAAATGGGGCTGTGATGAATGGTTTGAAAAACCGACAAGTTGAAGATTGAGACACTTATGCAGCATATGGGAATCTTTATTCAGGAAACGTTTCGCCACACAGTGGCTTCATCAGTCCAATACAAAGAGGAAGGCGTAAGGAGAGGAGGAGAATGAGGTAATCAGTCCCTCAAGCTGGAGTCGATGTGTTCAGTCCATCAATCTACAAGATTGATGGACTGAACACATCGACTCCAGGTTGAGGGACTGATTACCTCATTCTCCTCCTCTCCTTACGCCTTCCTCTTTGTATTGGACTGATGAAGCCACTGTGTGGCGAAACGTTTCCTGAATAAAGATTCCCATATGCTGCATAAGTGTCTCAATCTTTAAATGGGGCTATTAGTGTGTGCAGTATTCCAGCCTAGAGAGAGCAAGTGACTTCAAGTGGCATGGCATCCCGTGTCTTGAAAGTTCCATTATCCATCCTATCATCTTTCTCGCAGATTCTATGATAGGCTTGACATATTTACAGTGTCTTCACAGATTATTTTTTAAGTTCCTTAAAGATAGACTTTTGAATCGCTAACCTTGCGTATGCTGACCATGTTATGTTGATCATGTTATCTAATGCTCCTTACACCGAATACAGGAGAAAGAGAGGATAGTGGTGTGTGGCAGTGGAGGTGGTGGTGGTGGAGGTAGTGGTAGTAGTGGTGGTTGTTATGGGTGTACTACCAGAAAAGATATTAATAAATCCTTAAACGGTGGGTCAAATCAACAATATTTTGGTGAGTCACAACAACACCAGTGAGAGAGAGAGAGATCATAAGAACTGGTCTGGTCTGGGACCAACATCAACAAGGAGTATTTGTTTACATGTGACGTCACAATGAGGGGAAGTTTTGTTTACAATGGTGACGTCACCATCAAGATCAGCTGAGAATAATGGCGACTTCCGGTCTCCGATACTAGTAACATTACCTTTGACAGGTTTCCAGGGCTTTTCTACCCTGGCAGCCTCGTATCTGGCAAGACTTATTGATTGCCTGTTCAACCAGGCTGTTGATGTTAGCGGCCCGCTGCCCCACATATACACATTGATCCAGTTCCTCTGAAAGACATCCACATTTAAATATCAGTGGACATTTGCCCAAATTAAGAGTTAGTACAAAAGAATTAAAAATAATTAAAAAATAAAATTGAGAAAGGCATTTCAATAAAGAAAAGGTGGCCGAGGTCACCACAATGTTTGTAAATAAAAAGATAAACAGACAACGACTCAGAATTCTTCCCACCACTGCGACGCCATATTGAATTTGAAGAGAGCGGAGGTAATGTTGTTTAGTGTTGGTAAACTTGATGACTGTGACACTCCACTCTGGTGCACTTTGTGAGAACACTGACCATGTAATTATGTGTCGCCGGAGAGGCAAAACTGGCGGACGTGTTTAGCGTGGTGGGGAAACTACTGATGTCTGAGGTAGTGGCGAGAAAATGGTGGTGATGTCTGGCGAGGTGGGGGAAAAATGGTGGGGATGTCTGGCAAGGTGGGAGAAAAATGGTGGGGATGTCTGGCAAGGTGGGGGGAAAATGGTGGGGATGTCTGGAGAGGTGGGGGGAACATGGTGGGGATGTCTGGCGAGGTGGGAGAAAAATGGTGGGGATGTCTGGCGAGGTGGGGGAAAAATGGTGGGGGTGTCTGGCGAGGTGGGAGAAAAATGGTGGGGATGGCTGGCGAGGTGGGGGAAAAATGGTGGGGATGTCTGGCGAGGTGGGAGAAAAATGGTGGGGGGTGGGTCTGGCGAGGTGGGGGAAAAATGGTGGGGAGAAACAAAGTTTGTGAGATGAATATGTTCGTCTTGCTAACAACTTTGTCACTCTCCTCTACTTTCCTCGCCTCTACTATCACCTCCTCTACTTTCCTCTCCTCTACTATCACCTCCTCTACTTTCCTCTCCTCTACTATCACCTCCTCTACTTTCCTCTCCTCTACTATCACCTCCTCTACTTTCCTCTCCTCTACTATCACCTCCTCTACTTTCCTCTCCTCTACTCTCTCTTCTACTCTCCTCTCCTAGTCCACGTTAACAAATACTGTATATACATCAATGGAAATTTAAAGGACCCCAATGGAAATAAGTCACTGTGTCTGACATTTTTGGGTTATCCCAGGTTCTCTACACATATGCTGCTATGTATGATAATTCTATGTAACTGTATTTGTGTATACCTGAATAAACTTACTAACTTACTTGTCATTGTTTTCCTTCTTGTATATACATGTACTTATATTCCAGGTGTATACATGCTGATCCATGTTATATACATACACTCTGACCTGCGTAAAATTTCACATACACACATTGAATAACCTGCATGTAAATAATTTACAGGCACACAATAAGATGCATGTAAATCATTTACAGGCACACAACCTGCATTCAAATAATTTACACGCACAAGCTGACTAGCGTAAAAAAATTCGACTTTGCTCTTATCGCAGAGGAGAAAGTTTCGCAAAGTAGTGTTTTTTTCTGTAAAAGTTTGTAATGATGGCGGCCAGGTGGAGCATTGTGGAGGTCCGAACACCACAGTTTATAATGATGGCAGCCAGGTGGAGCATTGTGGAGGTCCGAACACCACAGTTTATAATGATGGCAGCCAGGTGGAGCATTGTGGAGGTCCGAACACCACAGTTTATAATGATGGCAGCCAGGTGGAGCATTGTGGAGGTCCGAACACCACAGTTTATAATGATGGCAGCCAGGTGGAGCATTGTGGAGGTCCGAACACCACAGTTTATAATGATGGCAGCCAGGTGGAGCATTGTGGAGGTCCGAACACCACAGTTTATAATGATGGCAGCCAGATGGAGCATTGTGGAGGTCCGAACACTACAGTTTATAATGATGGCAGCCAGGTGGAGCATTGTGGAGGTCCGAACACCACAGTTTATAATGATGGCAGCCAGATGGAGCATTGTGGAGGTCCGAACACTACAGTTTATAATGATGGCGGCCAGGTGGAGCATTGTGGAGGTCCGAACACTACAGTTTATAATGATGGCGGCCAGGTGGAGCATTGTGGAGGTCCGAACACTACAGTTTATAATGATGGCGGCCAGGTGGAGCATTGTGGAGGTCCGAACACTACAGTTTATAATGATGGCGGCCAGGTGGAGCATTGTGGAGGTCCGAACACTACAGTTTATAATGATGGCGGCCAGGTGGAGCATTGTGGAGGTCCGAACACTACAGTTTATAATGATGGCGGCCAGGTGGAGCATTGTGGAGGTCCGAACACTACAGTTTATAATGATGGCGGCCAGGTGGAGCATTGTGGAGTTCCGAACACTACAGTTTATAATGATGGCGGCCAGGTGGAGCATTGTGGAGGTCCGAACACTACAGTTTATAATGATGGCGGCCAGGTGGAGCATTGTGGAGGTCCGAACACTACAGTTTATATTGATGGCAGCCAGGTGGAGCATTGTGGAGGCCCGAACACTACAGTTTATAATGATGGCGGCCAGGTGGAGCATTGTGGAGGTCCAAACACTACAGTTTGTAATGATGGCGGCCAAGTGGAGCATTGTGGAGGTCCGAACACTACAGTTTACAATGATGACGGCCAGGTGGAGCACTGTGGAGGTCCGAACACTACAGTTTATAATGATGGCGGCCAGGTGGAGCATTGTGGAGGTCCGAACACTACAGTTCATAATGATGGCGGCCAGGTGGAGCATTGTGGAGGTCCGAACAGTACAGTTTATAATGATGGCGGCCAGGTGGAGCATTGTGGAAGTCCGAACACTACAGTTTATAATGATGGAGGCCAGGTGGAGCATTGTGGAGGTCCGAACACCACAGTTTATAATGATGGCGGCTAGGTGGAGCATTGTGGAGGTCCGAGCACTACAGTTTATAATGATGGCAGCCAGGTGGAGTATTGTGGAGGTCCAAACAGTACAGTTTATAATGATGGCGGCCAGGTGGAGCATTGTGGAGGTCCGAACACTACAGTTTATAATGATGGCGGCCAGGTGGAGCATTGTGGAGGTCCGAACACTACAGTTTATAATGATGGCGGCCAGGTGGAGCATTGTGGAGGTCCGAACACTAGTTCATAATGATGGCAGCCAGGTGGAGCATTGTGGAGGTCCGAACACTACAGTTTATAATGATGGCAGCTGGTGGAGCATTGTGGAGGTCCGAACATTACAGTTTATAATGATGGCAGCCAGGTGGAGCACTGTGGAGGTCCGAACACTACAGTTTATAATGATGGCAGCAAGGTGGAGCACTCTGGAGGTCCAAACACTACAGTTTATAATGATGGCAGTCAGGTGGAGCACTGTGGAGGTCCGAACACTACAGTTTATAATGATGGCGGCCAGGTGGAGCATTGTGGAGGTCCGAACACTACAGTTTATAATGATGGCGGCCAGGTGGAGCATTGTGGAGGTCCGAACACTACAGTTTATAATGATGGAGGCCAGGTGGAGCACTGTGGAGGTCCGAACACTACAGTTTATAATGATGGCAGCCAGGTGGAGCATTGTGGAGGTCCGAACGCTACAGTTTATAATGATGGCGGCCAGGTGGAGCACTGTGGACGTCCGAACACTACAGTTTATAATGATGGCAGCCAGGTGGAGCATTGTGGAGGTCCGAACACTACAGTTTATAATGATGGCAGCCAGGTGGAGCATTGTGGACGTCCGAACACTACAGTTTATAATGATGGCGGTAAGGTGGAGCACTGTGGAGGTCCGAACACTACAGTTTATAATGATGGCAGCCAGGTGGAGCACTGTGGAGGTCCGAACACTACAGTTTATAATGATGGCGGCCAGGTGGAGCATTGTGGAGGTCCGAACACTACAGTTTATAATGATGGTGGCCAGGTGGAGCATTGTGGATGTCCGAACACTACAGTTTATAATGATGGCAGCCAGGTGGAGCATTGTGGAGGTCCGAACACTACAGTTTATAATGATGGCGGCCAGGTGGAGCACTGTGGAGGTCCGAACACTACAGTTTATAATGATGGCAGCCAGGTGGAGCACTGTGGAGGTCCGAACACTACAGTTTATAATGATGGCGGCCAGGTGGAGCATTGTGGAGGTCCGAACACTACAGTTTATAATGATGGCAGCCAGGTGGAGCATTGTGGAGGTCCGAACACTACAGTTTGTAATGATGGCGGCCAGGTGGAGCATTGTGGAGGTCCGAACACTACAGCTTATAATGATGGCGGCCAGGTGGAGCGTTGTGGAGGACCGAACACTACAGTTTATAATGATGGCAGCCAGGTGGAGTACTGTGGAGGTCCGAACAATACAGTTTATAATGATGGCAGCCAGGTGGAGCACTGTGGAGGTCCGAACACTACAGTTTATAATGATGGCCGCCAGGTGGAGCATTGTGGAGGTTCGAACACTACAGTTTATAATGATGGTGGCCAGGTGGAGCATTGTGGAGATCCGAACACTACAGTTTATAATGATGGCAGCCAGGTGGAGCATTGTGGAGGTCCGAACACTACAGTTTATAATGATGGCAGCCAGGTGGAGCATTGTGGAGGACCGAACACTACAGTTTATAATGATGGCAGCTAGGTGGAACACTGTGAAGGTCCGAACACTACAGTTTATAATGATGGCAGCCAGGTGGAGCATTGTGGAGGTCCGAACACTACAGTTTATAATGATGGTGGCCAGATGGAGCATTGTGGAGGTCCGAACACTACAGTTTATAATGATGGCATCCAGGTGGAGCATTGTGGAGGTCCGAACACTACAGTTTATAACGATGGCGGCCATGTGGAGCACTGTGGAGGTCCGAACACTAGTTTATAATGATGGAGGCCAGGAGGAGCACTGTGGAGGTCCGAACACCACAGTTTATAATGATGGCGGCCAGGTGGACCATTGTGGAGGTTCGAACACTACAGTTTATAACGATGGCAGCCAGGTGGAGCATTGTGGAGGTCCGAACACTACAGTTTATAATGATGGCAGCCAGGTGGAGCATTGTGGAGGTCCGAACACTACAGTTTGTAATGATGGCGGCCAGGTGGAGCATTGTGGAGGTCCGAACACTACAGCTTATAATGATGGCGGCCAGGTGGAGCATTGTGGAGGTCCGAACACTACAGTTTATAATGATGGCGGCCAGGTGGAGCACTGTGGAGGTCCGAACACTACAGTTTAAAATGATGGCGGCCAGGTGGAGCATTGTGGAGGTCCGAACACTACAGTTCATAATGATGGTGGCCAGGTGGAGCATTGTGGAGGTCCGAACAGTACAGTTTATAATGATGGCGGCCAGGTTGAGCATTGTGGAGGTCCGAACACTACAGTTTATAATGATGGCGGCTAGGTGGAGCATTGTGGAGGTCCGAACACTACAGTTTATAATGATGGCGGCCAGGTGGAGCATTGTGGAGGTCCGAACACTACAGTTTATAATGATGGCGGCCAGGTGGAGCATTGTGGAAGTCCGAACACTACAGCTTATAATGATGGCGGACAGGTGGAGCACTGTGGAGGTCCGAACACTACAGTTTATAATGATGGCGGCCAGGTGGAGCATTGTGGAGGTCCGAACACTACAGTTTATAATGATGGCAGCCAGGTGGAGGATTGTGGAGGTCCGAACACCACAGTTTATAATGATGGCAGCCAGGTGGAGCATTGTGGAGGTCCGAACACCACAGTTTGTAATGATCGCAGCAAGGTGGAGCATTGTGGAGGTCCGAACACCACACACTTGACGGCTCTAGTGTGAGTGTAAGTGATAGTAGTAGAGTGTTAGGGTACTGTGTGAGTTAATGTGTGTACTCACCTGTGTGTGTGTGTGTTTACTCACCTGTGTGTGTTACTGTGTGTATTCACCTGTGTGTATTTTAGTGTGTACTCACATGTGTGTGTGTTAGTGTGCATACTCACCTGTGTATGTTAATGTGTGTACTCAACTGAGTGTGTTAATGTGTGTACTCACTTGTGTGTGGGTGTTAGTGTGTGTACTCACCTGTGTGTGTTAATGTATGTACTCACCTGTATGTGTGTGTACTCACCTGTGTATGTTAATGTGTGTACTCACCTGTATATGTGTTAGTGTGTGTATTCACCTGTGTATGTTAGTGTGTGTACTCACCTGTATATGTGTGTTAGTGTGTGTACTCACCTGTATATGTGTGTTAGTGTTTGTACTCACCTGTGTATGCGTGTTAGTGTGTGTACTCACATATGTGTGTTAATGTGTGTACTCATCTGTGTGTGTGTTAGTGTGTGTACTCACCTGTGTGTTAGTGTGTGTACTCACTTGTGTGTTAGTGTGTGTACTCACCTGCGTATTTTAGTGTGTACTCACCTGTATATGTGTGTTAGTGTGTGTACTCACCTGTATGTGTGTGTGTGTGTGTGTGTGTGTGTGTACTCACCTAATTGTACTCACCTAATTGTGGTTGCAGGGGTCGAGACTCAGCTCCTGCCCCCGCCTCTTCACTGATCGCTACTGGGTCCTCTCTCTCTCTGCTTCCTGAGCTTTGTCATACCTCTTCTTAAAACTATGTATGGTTCCTGCCTCCACTACTTCACTTGCTAGGCTATTCCACTTGCTGACAACTCTATGACTGAAGAAATACTTCCTAACGTCCCTGTGACTCGTCTGAGTCTTCAGCTTCCAGTTGTGACCCCTTGTCCCTGTGTCCCCTCTCTGGAACATCCTATCTCTGTCCACCTTGTCTATTCCCCGCAGTATCTTGTATGTCGTTATCATGTCTCCTCTGACCCTTCTGTCCTCCAGTGTCGTCAGTCCGATTTCCCTTAACCTTTCCTCGGTACGACATTCCCTTGAGCTCTGGGACTAGCCTTGTTGCAAACATTTGTACTTTCTCTAACTTCTTGACGTGCTTGACCAGGTGTGGGTTCCAGACTGGTGCTGCATACTCCAGTATGGGCCTAACATACACAGTGTACAGTGTCTTGAACGATTCCTTATTAAGGTATCGGAACGCTATTCTCAGGTTTGCCAGGCTCCCGTATGCTGCAGCGGTTATTTGGTTGATGTGTGCCTCCGGTGATGTGCTTGGTGTTATGGTCACCCCAAGGTCTTTCTCCCTGAGTGAGGTCTGTAGTCTTTGTCCACCTAGCCTATACTCTGTCTGGGGTCTTCTTTGCCCCTCCCTAATCTTCATGACTTTGCATTTGGCTGGATTGAATTCGAGAAGCCAGTTACTGGACCACATGTCCAGCCTGTCCAGGTCTCTTTGCAGTCCTGCCTCATCCTCGTCCGATTTAATTCTTCTCATCAACTTCACGTCATCTGCGGACAGGAACACTTCTGAGTCTATTCCTTCCATCATGTCGTTCACATATATCAAAAATAGCACTGGTCCTAGAACTGACCCCTGTGGGACCCCGCTCGTAACAGGCGCCCACTGTGATACCTCTTCATGTACCATGACTCGTTGCTGGCTCCCTGTCAGGTATTCCCTTATCCATTGCAGTGCCCTCCCTTTTACATGCGCCTGATCCTCCAGCTTCTGCACTAATCTCTTGTGGGGAACTGTGTCAAAGGCCTTCCTGCAGTCTAGGAAAACGCAATCTACCCACCCCTCTCTCTCGTGTCTTACTTCTGTTACCTTGTCATAAAACTCCAGGAGGTTTGTGATACAAGATTTGCCTTCCATGAACCCATGCTGGTTTTCACTTATAATCTTGTTCCTTTCCAGGTGTTCGACCACTCTCCTCCTGATAATCTTCTCCATGATTTGCACACAATACATGTCAGAGACACAGGTCTGTAGTTTAGTGCCTCGTTTCTGTTTCCTTTCTTAAATATGGGGACTACATTAGCTGTCTTCCATTTCTCAGGTAGTTGCCCAGTTTCAAGGGATGTGTTGAAGATTGTGGTTAGAGGCACGCACAGCATCTCTGCTCCTTCTCTAAGGACCCATGGGGAGATGTTGTCCGGTCCCATCGCCTTTGAGGTGTCAAGGTCACTTAAGAGCTTCTTCACCTCCTCCTCAGTTGTTCGTATGTCATCCAACACTTGTTGGTATATTCCCTCTTGATGTTCCCTTCTGTGCTGTCTTCCCACAGCCCTTCCTGTCTCTACTGTAAAAACTTCCTTAAATCTCCTGTTCAGCTCCTCACATACCTCCTGATCATTTCTTGTGAGTTCTCCACCTTCTGTCCTTAATCTGATCACCTGGTCTTTGACTGTTGTCTTCCTCCTGATGTGGCTATACAACAGTTTCGGGTCAGTCTTGATTCTCGATGCTATGTCATTTTCATACTGTCGCTGGGCCTCCCTCCTTACCTGTGCGTACTCATTCCTGGCTCTGCGACTGATCTCCCTATTTTCGTGTGTTCTCTGCCTTCTGTACTTTTTCCATTCTCTATTGCATTTTGTTTTTGCCTCCTTATACCGTCGGGTAAACCAGGGGCTCGTTCTGGTCTTCCCGTTGTTACTGTTGCCCTTGGGAATAAACCTTTCCACTGCCTCCTTGCATTTTGTTGTTACATATTCCATCATTTCATTTACTGGCTTTCCTGCCAGTTCTCTGTCCCACTGGACCTCCCGCAGGAAGTTCTTCAACCCTATGTAGTCCCCTCTTTTATAGTCAGGCTTTTCCCATTCAACTCCTGTTATTCTCTCCACTTGCAGCTCTGCTATGTATTCAAAGCACAGAACCACGTGGTCGCTAGCTCCTAGGGGACTCTCATACTTGATGTCCTCAATGTCTGAGCTGCCCAGGGTGAACACAAGGTCCAATCTTGCTGGTTCATCCTCCCCTCTCACTCTGGTAGTGTCCTTAACATGTTGGTGCATGAGGTTTTCCAGCACCACGTCCAACATCCTGGCTCTCCATGTTTCGGGACCCCCATGTGGCTCCAAGTTTTCCCAGTTAATCTCCCTGTGGTTGAAATCCCCCATAACCAGCAACTTTGCTCTGCTGGAGTGAGCTCTTCTTGCCACCTCAGCAAGTGTGCCCACCATTGCTCTGTTGCTCTCTTCATATTCCTCTCTTGGCCTCCTGCAGTTCTGTGGTGGATTATACATCACTGCAATGACCACCTTGTGTTCCCCAGACTGAAGTGTACCTGCTATGTAGTCTTTTTCTCCCGTCTCATCTATGCCTTCCATTTTCTCGAATTTCCATCTGTGTTTTACGAGCAGAGCAACCCCACTTCCCCCCCTGCCCCTTCTATCTTTCCTCATGATCTGGTATCCTGGTGGGAAGATTGCATCTGTGTGTGTATGTGTGTGTGTACTCACCTGTGGTAGTGTTCACACTCACCTATTTTTGGTTGCAGGGGTCAACTCACAGCTCCTGGCCCTGCCTCTTCACTGGTCGCTACTAGTTCCACTCTCTCCCTGCTCCATGAGCTTTATCGTACGTTTTCTTAAAGCTACGTATGGATCCAGCCTATACCATTTCATCCCCCAGATTGTTCCACTTCCTGTATGTGTGTGTAGGTAACGATTGTTAAAGAATTGTGAAAAAAGATTCATTATTCCAACGATCATCATTACCATCATCATCATTATTACCACAAACATTATCATCATTACCATCATCACCAGAGAGAACAACAAAAAATATAACAAACTTCACAAGAGTCGGATACAAAACTACACAGACATTCTCAAAATAAATCATCACTGAGTTAGAATGATATTAGAAAGATGTACAAAAAAATACATTTCAGAAAGTGAGCTGGTAGGGAGGACTTTTCTTTTTCTTGATGAACTTGTAACAACAGAAGCAAAAATCCAATCAGGGTAAAAGGTCAGAGTGGTGGACTATAATGTGCTTCGTCCCGGCCATCTGCAGCGGGGCATTAAAGGCCTCTCGTGGACATTTTTTTTTCTGAGTTTGTGGTGGACACGAGGACACTGAGTTCTATATAGCGACTTACAGCGTAGTGAGGAACAACACCGAGGTACAGGTGAGAAATATATATATATATATATATATATATATATATATATATATATATATATATATATATATATATATATATATATATATACCGTGAGGTCAATAGTAATGAACAACTGTTAGTGAATAAATAGAAGAATGGACGGGGACTCGAACCGTGGTCCTGGCAGGTAGCAGGTAGCGCGCTACACCACTGACCTACGAGGCTTCCAATAGGGTAAACCTCTTCAGTGTTGGAGCCTCATCTTCATTGTTGAACACTCACCTTCAATGTGCAATGTTCACTGATGTTGAATATTCATCTTCAACGCTGAAAAATTAACTAAAATGTTGAAAACTTACCTTTAAATACTCACTTCCAGTGTTAAATACTTACCTCCAGTGTTAAATACTCACCTCTAGTGTTAAATACTCACATCAAATGTTAAATACTCACATCCAGTGTTAAATACTCACATCCAGTGTTAAATACTCACTTCCAGTGTTAAATGCTTACCTCCAGTGTTAAATACTCACATTCAGTGCTAAATACTCACCTCTAGTGTTAAATACTCACATCAAATGTTAAATACTCACATCCAGTGTTAAATACTCACATCGAGTGTTAAACACTCATATCCAGTGTTAAATACTCACATCCAGTGTTAAATACTCACATCCAGTGTTAAATACTCACATCAAGTGTTAAACACTCATATCCAGTGTTAAATACTCACATCCATGTTAAATACTTACATCGTTTTAAATATTCACATCCAGTGTTAAATACTCACATCCAATGTTAAATACTCACATCTAATGTTAAATACTCACATCCAGTGTTAAATGCTCACATCCAGTGTTAAATACTCACATTCAATGTTAAATACTCACATCCAGTGTTAAATCCTCACATCCAATGATAAATATTCACATCCAGTGTTAAATGCTCACATCCAGTGTTAAATGCTCACATCCAATGTTAAATACTCACATTAAATGTTAAATACTCACATCAGTGTTAAATACTCACCTCTAGTGTTAAATAATCACATCCAATGTTAAATACTCACATCGTGTTAAATACTCACATCCAATGTTAAATACTCACATTAAATGTTAAATACTCACATTAAGTGTTAAATACTCACCTCAGTGTTAAATAATCACATCCAATGTTAAATACTCACATTAAATGTTAAATACTCACATTCAGTGTTAAATACTCGCATCCAATGTTAAATATTCACCTCTAGTGTTAAATATTCACTTAGAATGTTGACTGTATTATGTCTAATTTTCTCTTCCTGTACGATCCATCTGCCTCTGTCTGCCTGACTGTCTACTAGTTTGTTCCTACTCTGCCTCTGTCTACTAGTTTGTTCCTACTCTAACTCTGTCTGCCTGACTGTCTACTAGTTTGTTCCTACTCTGCCTCTGTCTACTAATTTGTTCCTACTCTGCCTCTGTCTACTAGTTTGTTCCTACTCTGCCTCTGTCTGCCTGACTGTCTACTAGTTTGTTCCTACTCTGCCTCTGTCTACTAGTTTGTTCCTACTCTGCCTCTGTCTGCCTGACTGTCTACTAGTTTGTTCCTACTCTGCCTCTGTCTACTACTTTGTTCCTACTCCGCCTCTGTCTGCCTGACTGTCTACTAGATTGTTCCTACTCTGCCTCTGTCTACTACTTTGTTCCTACTCTGCCTCTGTCTGCCTGACTGTCTACTAGTTTGTTCCTACTCTGCCACTGTCTGCCTGACTGTCTACTAGTTTGTTCCTACTCTGCCTCTGTCTGCCTGACTGTCTACTAGTTTGTTCCTACTCTGCCTCTGTCTGCCTGCCTGTTTGCCACCAGTTGTCTGTTATGGCTACCTGCCTGTCTGTCACCAGTTGTCTGTTATGCCTACCTGCCTGTCTGTCATCAGTTGTCTGTTATGCCTACCTGCCTGTCTGTCACCAGTTGTCTGTTATGCCTACCTGCCTGTCTGTCACCAGTTGTCTGTTATGGCTACCTGCCTGTCTGTCACCAGTTGTCTGTTATGGCTACCTGCCTGTCTGTCACCAGTTGTCTTATGCCTACCTGCCTGTCTGTCACCAGTTGTCTGTTATGCCTACCTGCCTGCCTCTCATCAGTTGTCTGTTATGCCTACCTGCCTCTTTGTCACCAGTTGTCTGTTATGCCTACATGCCTGTCTGTCACCAGTTGTCTGTTATGCCTACCTGCCTGTCTGTCACCAGTTGTCTGTTATGCCTACCTGCCTGTCTGTCACCAGTTGTCTGTTATGCCTACCTGCCTGTCTGTCACCAGTTGTCTGTTATGCCTACATGCCTGTCTGTCACCAGTTGTCTGTTATGCCTACATACCTGACTGTCACCAGTTGTCTGTTATGGCTACCTGCCTGTCTGTCACCAGTTGTCTGTTATGCCTACCTGCCTGTCTGTCACCAGTTGTCTGTTATGCCTACCTGCCTGTCTGTCACCAGTTGTCTGTTATGCCTACATGCCTGTCTGTCATCAGTTGTCTGTTATGCCTACATACCTGACTGTCACCAGTTGTCTGTTATGCCTACCTGCCTGTCTGTCATCAGTTGTCTGTTATGCCTACCTGCCTCTTTGTCACCAGTTGTCTGTTATGCCTACATGCCTGTCTGTCACCAGTTGTCTGTTATGCCTACATGCCTGTCTGTCATCAGTTGTCTGTTATGCCTACATGCCTGTCTGTCATCAGTTGTCTGTTATGCCTACCTGCCTGTCTGTCATCAGTTGTCTGTTATGCCTACCTACCTGTCTGTCACCAGTTGTCTGTTATGCCGACCTACCTACCTGTCTGTCATCACCTCTCAATTTGCACTTCTCGTTCGAACACCATAATATTTGCCTAAATTTTTCAGTCTGCATAATGACCCTGAGTAAATATGTAAATAGTTCAAGGATCATTCAGAGGTGAGAAAGTCAGGGAGACAATAACGAAAACAATTAAAACTCTAGATGTAAAAACTAGTAATTTATTTCTCAATTGTAGTGAAAGTCTGAAATATATATTAAAAAAAATATGTATTTTATAGAGCTTCTCATAACAATGTAAAGTTGTGGTCTCATTAATGGTGAAGATGAAGGTAAGACAATGAGAGTCATTAGCTGTTGTCTGGAAGACAGTTCCACAGAGCCTGGTGGAGCAGTGGACGCCAGGGAAGACAAGATAGTCGTAGTCTTTCACAGTTAACACAATGTGTTAATTATGACAGCCTGTTTCACAGTTAACCCAGTGTGTTAGTTACCATAGTCTCTATCACAGTTAAGAGAGAGGAAGTGTGTTAAAGAGACGGTGTGTGGAGTACGTGAGCGTGATTTTATCTGTTCTTGTATGTACATGAATATTGTTTTATCAATGTTATATAATACCCACAAGTTGAAGTATTACATACAAGTGCAGCAACTGGGTGTCTTTATTATGTAGATGTTTCGCCAACCAGTGACTTTATTAATACAATAGTGACAAAAACAGAAGACTGAAGAGGTTGAAGATAAGGAAATCAGTCCCTCAGCCTAGAAGCAGGTGTTCAGAACCGTAGTCTTGATGAATCTGAAGCACAGTAGAAGAAAGTGAGCTTATATACTGGAGCTAGATGAGATGCAGCAGATGAAGGCATCGTCACTGGTAGGCGGGGCTTCCCAGTGGAAGTAGGTCCTGCCCAAAAGTTAAGTCAACGGTAGTAAGTAGTTGTGATGTTCTCTGTACCACTGTTGCTGTGTCTGGCAATTATCATAACATATATACAATATATAATACCATATATGTTATGATATTGTTAGACACAGCAACAATACGGTCGTATATCATCAGGGGAATGGGAGGTAATTATGTTTAATCCAAGGAAGGGAAGTGGAGCTACAATTCCTTTGATGAAGAGCCGTTCAGGAGCATGAAGGAAATCACCATGAAGGGAGTCACCACGAAGTCACCATGAAGGGAGTCACCACGAAGTCACCATGAAGGGAGTCACCACGAAGTCACCATGAAGGGAGTCACCACGAAGTCACCATGAAGGGAGTCACCACGAAGTCACATGAAGGTCGTGAACACCCAGTTGTCTCCATATTGTGTCCTCACTGCCAGTGTAAGAGTGGTTTCGGAGCCTTGCCAGCCTCACAATAATGAGTGGCCCTCGTTCAGCTAAGAATAATGAGTGGCGCCTCGTTGAGCTCCAAATAATGATGAGTTCTCATAAGACTGGAAACAACCTTTTTCGCATGAATAGCTTCCTACCAAAGCCTATAAGAGTAGTGTCAACACCTGACCAGGTGGTTGCTCATTGATCATTAGTGTCAGCACCTGGCCAGGTGTGGCATTAATATGATTGTTATATAAAAGATTTTAGATTTATAACTCATATTTACACACAAAAAAAAACTCCAGTAAACTAAGTTAGGTAGTGTGGTGGTACTCGAGTCACACATGATTCTCGAGTAAGAATCAAACCTGTTGACATTGCACTCTTGTCAGTTCTCAGATATAAATCAAATAAGCAACATATTCTTATTTCACTTCGTTACTGAGGATGCCAACATCATTTCTGTAACACTTCCTGGAATCCCATTAATGTTATTTGAGCTACATTAGGTTAGCTTAGGAGTGAATGTCATACTTGTGGTGGTGACTGTTTCTTTCAGACAGGATGAAGCGTCTGTCAGTGCTGGAGTCTTCCTTGGAGTGGCTTAATAATTTCTATGCTCTCAGTCAGGACTCTTAAGATAAATTAGGAAGCATATTTTAGATTTCAGAAGTTGCTAGTTATGATCCAGCATTCGCTATCAATTAAGACAACGCTGCAATATTTATGTAAGAAAGAACTCGATGAAGACAATTTGCTAAATGTTTCTTTTCCATTAGCCCAGTAGACCAATCATAATGTTTCTTTAGCCCAGTAGACCAATCATAATGCTGCAATTAGCTTTTCTCCTGACTTGTCATCCTTATATAAGGTGCCATCCTTCCTCTAGTGTACATTCTAATGATGAAGACTTTACTTGAGAGTCGAAATATACAGTCTTATTTCCATTCCCTTTCATCTGTCTACATGTGAGATACCCTTCAGTTTACTTGTAAAAACGTACATTTAACTGCAGATATGCCAATAAATAAATAATGCAATATATCTAGAGAGGAAGTGGCCAAAAATATCCAAAAATGTTCAACTGAGCACGATTATGAGAGGTGGTGCGAAACTGGCGAGTTAGGGAAGAAACAAACATTTATCTTGACTTCCAGTTATGGTGATATTCTGTGTGAACCACCGCCAGTAATGTGTTGCATCTTGTGTATTGCTGACTCGAGCATGCACGAGGCGCTGACGCAGAGACCACTGTGATGACCCAGGCTTCCAAGCAGCCACTGTCATATGTTTGGAGTACACAGCAGGTGAGCGTTACATCATTTACAATCCAATGGAATGTCAGATGTGTTACACAGGCGCTATAGTTGTACAGAAGATAAATTACTGTAGCAGTTGCATTAAACTTGTATGTAACATCCACTTATGCTTGAGACAAATGGTACAAGGCACAAAAATAGTGAACAAGACAATTAGAAACAGGAACTTTATCGAGATGCTTCTTCCGTGAACAGACTTCTTCAGTCAATACACAGGGATGTAAACAAACAAATTTATAAAACAGTGGTCAGGTGAGTAGCCAGGTCCGTGTGAGGTGTACTGCGAGATGGAAGCCTAGTAGGAGGTTCACCAGTCTTGATGATGACCTGCGTATGTAAGATGAGTTGTATAACAGGTTTGGCAATACTCAGAGCATCTTGATTCTGCTGGATTATATTTTGTGTTAGGATTCGTTTAATTTCCAGGCGTCTGCATCGTGTTTTGTCCATTTATTGTATGACGAGCTGAGCGTCCTGAAAAGACATGAGGTGTGCGGTGTTACTTGATGTGGAAGGTAGCAGAAGTCTCTCACTCACCTCTGGTCACTTAGCCTGTACGAAGGCCGAGTCTGCTTCCTGCAGTGTGATCTGTAGGAAGGCCGAGTCTGCTTCCTGAAGTGTGACCTGTAGGAAGGCCGAGTCTGCTTCCTGCAGTGTGGCCTGTAGGAAGGCTGAGTCTGCTTCCTGCAGTGTGGCCTGTAGGAAGGCTGAGTCTGCTTCCTGCAATGTGGCCTGTAGGAAGGCTGAGTCTGTTTCCTGCAGTGTGGCCTGTAGGAAGGCTGAGTCTGCTTCCTGCAGTGTGGCCTGTAGGAAGGCTGAGTCTGCTTCCTGCAGTGTGGCCTGTAGGAAGGCTGAGTCTGCTTCCTGCAGTGTGGCCTGTAGGAAGGCTGAGTCTGCTTCCTGCAGTGTGGCCTGTAGGAAGGCTGAGTCTGCTTCCTGCAGTGTGGCCTGTAGGAAGGCTGAGTCTGCTTCCTGCAGTGTGGCCTGTAGGAAGGCTGAGTCTGCTTCCTGCAGTGTGGCCTGTAGGAAGGCTGAGTCTGCTTCCTGCAGTGTGGCCTGTAGGAAGGCTGAGTCTGCTTCCTGCAGTGTGGCCTGTAGGAAGGCTGAGTCTGCTTCCTGCAATGTGGCCTGTAGGAAGGCTGAGTCTGTTTCCTGCAGTGTGGCCTGTAGGAAGGCTGAGTCTGCTTCCTGCAGTGTGGCCTGTAGGAAGGCTGAGTCTGCTTCCTGCAGTGTGGCCTGTAGGAAGGCCGAGTCTGCTTCCTGCAGTGTGGCCTGTAGGAAGGCTGAGTCTGCTTCCTGCAGTGTGGCCTGTAGGAAGGCTGAGTCTGCTTCCTGCAGTGTGGCCTGTAGGAAGGCTGAGTCTGTTTCCTGCAGTGTGGCCTGTAGGAAGGCTGAGTCTGCTTCCTGCAGTGTGGCCTGTAGGAAGGCCGAGTCTGCTTCCTGCAATGTGGCCTGTAGGAAGGCTGAGTCTGCTTCCTGCAATGTGGCCTGTAGGAAGGCTGAGTCTGCTTCCTGCAGTGTGGCCTGTAGGAAGGCTGAGTCTGCTTCCTGCAGTGTGGCCTGTAGGAAGGCTGAGTCTGCTTCCTGCAGTGTGGCCTGTAGGAAGGCTGAGTCTGCTTCCTGCAGTGTGGCCTGTAGGAAGGCTGAGTCTGCTTCCTGCAGTGTGGCCTGTAGGAAGGCTGAGTCTGCTTCCTGCAGTGTGGCCTGTAGGAAGGCTGAGTCTGCTTCCTGCAGTGTGGCCTGTAGGAAGGCCGAGTCTGCTTCCTGCAGTGTGGCCTGTAGGAAGGCTGTCTGCTTCCTGCAGTGTGGCCTGTAGGAAGGCTGAGTCTGCTTCCTGCAGTGTGGCCTGTAGGAAGGCTGAGTCTGCTTCCTGCAGTGTGGCCTGTAGGAAGGCTGAGTCCGTTTCCTGCAGTGTGGCCTGTAGGAAGGCTGAGTCTGCTTCCTGCAATGTGGCCTGTAGGAAGGCTGAGTCTGCTTCCTGCAGTGTGGCCTGTAGGAAGGCTGAGTCTGCTTCCTGCAGTGTGGCCTGTAGGAAGGCTGAGTCTGCTTCCTGCAGTGTGGCCTGTAGGAAGGCTGAGTCTGCTTCCTGCAGTGTGGCCTGTAGGAAGGCTGAGTCTGCTTCCTGCAGTGTGGCCTGTAGGAAGGCTGAGTCTGCTTCCTGCAGTGTGGCCTGTAGGAAGGCTGTCTGCTTCCTGCAGTGTGGCCTGTAGGAAGGCTGAGTCTGCTTCCTGCAGTGTGGCCTGTAGGAAGGCTGAGTCTGCTTCCTGCAGTGTGGCCTGTAGGAAGGCTGAGTCTGTTTCCTGCAGTGTGGCCTGTAGGAAGGCTGAGTCTGCTTCCTGCAATGTGGCCTGTAGGAAGGCTGAGTCTGCTTCCTGCAGTGTGGCCTGTAGGAAGGCTGAGTCTGCTTCCTGCAGTGTGGCCTGTAGGAAGGCTGAGTCTGTTTCCTGCAGTGTGGCCTGTAGGAAGGCTGAGTCTGCTTCCTGCAGTGTGGCCTGTAGGAAGGCTGAGTCTGTGGTCTGTGTTGTTCTCTGTAGTCTTGGATGGTGAGTGCAGAAAATTTTAGCGCCTGGAAGACGTTTTTAAAGATCTTGAACTCTTACTGCAGATGTTCAGAGGTGCAGATGCTGTGACAGTTGTGACCACAGACACGTGGGAGACAGATGCTGTGACAGTTGTGACCACAGACACGTGGGAGACAGATGATGTGAAGCAATCAGGATTGATCCAAGGAAGAGGAGGGTTACTTCAATTCTTGGATCAAGAGCACTTCACCAGTACTGAGGAAAAACCATATTTCCTGAGGTTGTCTCAGTGTTGACACAACAATGTTTGAACGTCATTTATAATGTGTTTATTGCAATGTTTGTGCAGACCTTATTTGTAGGGAAGAGTAACGTTCCATCAGTAGGCATGTTTAACGTTCCATCAGTAGGCATGTTTAACGTTCCATCAGTAGGCATGTTTAACGTTCCATCAGTAGGCATGTTTAACGAGGAACAACCTCTTCCTTACTTGCTGACGGGGAAGTGAATATTCACTCACTAGTGGGTAAAACATTCCCTCACTAGGGAGGTAAATATTCCCTGGCTAGGGAAGCGTCCCGTGTTTACGAGGTTTGTCGTTCAGTTTTGTACGACTGTCTGTCTGACTGTCTTTCTGTCTGACAGTCTGTCTGCATCTCACATGTGTGTGTGTGTTTGTGTTTGTGTGTGTGTGTGTGTGTGTGTGTGTGTGTGTGTGTGTTTGTGTGTGTTTGTTTGTGTGTGTGTGTGTGTGTGTGTGTGTGTGTGTGTGTGTGTGTGTGTGTGTGTGTGTGTGTGTGTGTGTGTACTCACCTAGTTGTACTCACCTAGTTGAGGTTGCGGGGGTCGAGTCCGAGCTCCTGGCCCCGCCTCTTCACTGATCGCTACTAGGTCACTCTCCCTGACCCGTGAGCTTTATCATACCTCTGCTTAAAGCTATGTATGGATCCTGCCTCCACTACATCGCTTCCCAAACTATTCCACTTACTGACTACTCTGTGGCTGAAGAAATACTTCCTAACATCCCTGTGATTCATCTGTGTCTTCAGCTTCCAACTGTGTGCCCTTGTTACTGTGTCCAATCTCTGGAACATCCTGTCTTTGTCCACCTTGTCAATTCCTCTCAGTATTTTGTATGTCGTTATCATGTCCCCCCTATCTCTCCTGTCCTCCAGTGTCGTCAGGTTGATTTCCCTTAACCTCTCCTCGTGGGACATACCTCTTACCTCTGGGACTAGTCTTGTTGCAAACCTTTGCACTTTCTCTAGTTTCTTCACGTGCTTGGCTAGGTGTGGGTTCCAAACTGGTGCCGCATACTCCAATATGGGCCTAACGTACACGGTGTACAGGGTCCTGAATGATTCCTTATTAAGATGTCGGAATGCTGTTCTGAGGTTTGCTAGGCGCCCATATGCTGCAGCAGTTATTTGGTTGATGTGCGCTTCAGGACATGTGCCTGGTGTTATACTCACCCCAAGATCTTTTTCCTTGAGTGAGGTTTGTAGTCTCTGACCCCCGAGACTGTACTCCGTCTGCGGCCTTCTTTGCCCTTCCCCAATCTTCATGACTTTGCACTTGGTGGGATTGAACTCCAGGAGCCAATTGCTGGACCAGGTCTGCAGCCTGTCCAGATCCCTTTGTAGTTCTGCCTGGTCTTCGATCGAGTGAATTCTTCTCATCAACTTCACGTCATCTGCAAACAGGGACACCTCAGAGTCTATTCCTTCCGTCATGTCTTTCACAAATACCAGAAACAGCACTGGTCCTAGGACTGACCCCTGCGGGACCCCGCTGGTCACAGGTGCCCACTCTGACACCTCGCCACGTACCATGACTCGCTGCTGTCTTCCTGACAAGTATTCCCTGATCCATTGTAGTGCCTTCCCTGTTATCCCTGCTTGGTCCTCCAGTTTTTGCACCAATCTCTTGTGTGGAACTGTGTCAAACGCCTTCTTGCAGTCCAAGAAAATGCAATCCACCCACCCCTCTCTCTCTTGTCTTACTGCTGTCACCATGTCATAGAACTCCAGTAGGTTTGTGACACAGGATTTCCCGTCCCTGAAACCATGTTGGCTGCTGTTGACGAGATCGTTCCTTTCTAGGTGTTCCACCACTCTTCTCCTGATAATCTTCTCCATGATTCTGCATACTATACATGTCAGTGACACTGGTCTGTAGTTTAATGCTTCATGTCTGTCTCCTTTTTTAAAGATTGGGACTACATTTGCTGTCTTCCATGCCTCAGGCAATCTCCCTGTTTCGATAGATGTATTGAATATTGTTGTTAGGGGTACACACAGCGCCTCTGCTCCCTCTCTCAATACCCATGGGGAGATGTTATCTGGCCCCATTGCCTTTGAGGTATCTAGCTCACTCAGAAGCCTCTTCACTTCTTCCTCGGTTGTGTGCACTGTGTCCAGCACTTGGTGGTGTGCCCCACCTCTCCGTCTTTCTGGAGTCCCTTCTGTCTCCTCTGTGAACACTTCTTTGAGTTCTTCACATACTTCACGGTCATTTCTTGTTGTCTCTCCTCCTTCCTTCCTTAGCCTGATTACCTGGTCCTTGACTGTTGTTTTCCTCCTGATGTGGCTGTACAACAGTTTCGGGTCAGATTTGGCTTTCGCTGCTATGTCATTTTCATATTGTCTTTGGGCCTCCCTTCTTATCTGTGCATATTCGTTTCTGGCTCTACGACTGTTCTCCTTATTCTCCTGGGTCCTTTGCCTTCTATATTTCTTCCATTCCCTAGCACACTTGGTTTTTGCCTCCCTGCACCTTTGGGTAAACCATGGGCTCATCCTGGCTTTTTCATTATTCCTGTTACCCTTGGGTACAAACCTCTCCTCAGCCTCCTTGCATTTTGTTGCTACATATTCCATCATCTCATTAACTGGCTTCCCTGCCAGTTCTCTGTCCCACTGAACCCCGTTCAGGTAGTTCCTCATTCCTGTGTAGTCCCCTTTCTTGTAGTTTGGCTTCATTCGTCCTGGCCTTCCTGCTTCTCCCTCCACTTGTAGCTCTACTGTGTATTCGAAGCTTAAAACCACATGGTCACTGGCCCCAAGGGGTCTTTCATATGTGATGTCCTCGATATCTGCACTACTCAAGGTGAATACTAAGTCCAGCCTTGCTGGTTCATCCTCTCCTCTCTCTCTTGTAGTGTCCCTTACGTGTTGGCACATGAAGTTTTCCAGTACCACCTCCATCATCTTAGCCCTCCATGTATCTTGGCCCCCATGTGGGTCCAAGTTCTCCCAATCGATCTCCTTGTGGTTAAAGTCACCCATGATCAGGAGCTTTGCCCTGCATGCATGAGCTCTTCTGGCCACTCTAGCCAGTGTGTCAACCATCGCTCTATTGCTCTCGTCGTACTCTTGCCTTGGCCTCCTGCTGTTCTGTGGTGGGTTATACATCACTGCTATTACCACCTTGGGACCTCCAGAGTGAAGCGTTCCCGCTATGTAATCACTTTCTTCTCCGCTGTCTCCTCTCTCCAGCTCATCAAAATTCCAGCGATATTTGATCAGCAATGACACTCCTCCACCCCCCCCCTGTTCCCTCTGTCTTTCCTCAGGATTTGGTATCCCGTTGGAAAGATGGCATCTGTTATCATACCTGTAAGCTTGGTTTCTGTGTGTGTGTGTGTGTGTGTGTGTGTGTGTGTGTGTGTGTGTGTGTGTGTGTGTGTGTGTGTGTGTGTGTGTATTTACTTATTTATATTGGAAACTCAAATTGCTATGGCCACTTATCAATAACAGAAATCGACTAACAGTTAGACTAGGCAATGAAATGTTGTTTTCCATAGAGTTCCGTTTGAGGTCCTCTTTAGCAGAAGATATAGATAACGTTCATTGTCCTCTTCACACTTCCTAAATGGTAAACAACCACTGAAGTATTTACACATCACCAAGCAAACAGTCCCAGGCAAAGCTTCAACAATCCTCTACAGAATATTCCATACTATGCTCTGCATGGCATAAGATACTTCACCAAGTACGTACCTACGTACGTACGTATGACCGGTTACGAATATATTCTTCTTTGCACGGTCCAGTAACTCCGAACCGCTGGTCATTAATCTTTGTCACTGATTTAAAGACGATCTGCAAAACTGAATTTTTCTCGATAATCACTAACACTCTTAGTAATAATCAGTGTCACAAACAATAATTTTATGTATTTCTTAATGTGACTTCAAACACAGCTGTTGGCATCTACAAACACAGCTGCTCGAAAGTACAGATACTGGAAGATTCAGATACAGCTGCTGGAGACTACAACTGCTGGCAGCTACACAAGAATCACAATACCATTGACTACCGCGTCCTGGTCTGGTTTGTTACACACGAGAGAACGTTATTTGAGAGTAATTAGATTAGTTAATGAACATGTCTGGTGCATTTGCTTCTGGAACGACTGTGTTGAAGTTCCTGCTGGAACGACTCTTGTTCCTGCTGGAAAGACTCTTGTTCCTGCTGGAACGACTCTTACTCCTTCTGGAACGACTTGTTCCTCCTGGAGCGATTCTGGTATCTCCTGGCATGACTCTTGCTCCTCCTGGAACGATTCTTGCATCTCTTGGAACGACTCTTGCTCCAGAAAGCGCTCGAGTTCCTCCTGGAAAGACTGGAATTCCTCATGGAACGACTCTTGCTCCTGGAACGACTCGAGTTCCTCCTGCCTCTGAAGACACCACTGAAAAAGTAATCATGTGCACTTTCATTAAGAGAAGCTTTATCAAGAAACTGACTACCATCCTTGCTAAACATCCACCACTGAATGCCGGTTTTTTTTGTGGTCAAAAAACTCAAAAAGAACTCCAATTACCACGATCAAAACGAGTGGGAAATATTTTTTATTTGGTCAGGATCTCCAGCCCAAAAATCATTAATGAACCGGGAGTCCATGGAAATAAAATTTGTGATTTGATTGAAGAAAATCAGCAAATGTTTTTTATGTCTGATTCATGTATTACAAATACATGTTACTGACCTTACGTATACATATTTACACACACACACACATATATATACATATATATATATATATATATATATATATATATATATATATATATATATATATATATATATAGTGTATATATGAAACTTTGTATTTATGTTTCAGTTTGTTTCGAGCTTTATTATGAGTGTAACTTTTGTTGTTTTGTTTTAATTGCTTTTAGCTGACCTGTGTGTGTGTGCACTCACCTAATTGTATGTGTGTGTGTGTGTATTTTGCCTAGTCTCAGCTCCTGGCCCTGTCACTGAACTATATACAACCAGTTTCACCAACTCACTGCCTCCTAGACAATGTCATACCTCTCCTTAAAACTGTGCTTAGAGTCTGCCTGCAACCCGCGTTCGTCTGGTTCACTTGTGGCCCGGTGGCCTGGTGGCTAAACCTCCCGCTTCACACACGGAGGGCCCGGGTTCGATTCCCGGCGGGTGGAAATATTTCGACACGTTTCCTTACACCTGTTGTCCTGTTCACCTAGCAGCAAATAGGTACCTGGGTGTTAGTCGACTGGTGTGGGTCGCATCCTGGGGGACAAGATTAAGGACCACAATGGAAATAAGTTAGACAGTCCTCGATGACGCACTGACTTTCTTGGGTTATCCTGGGTGGCTACCCCTCCGGGGTTAAAAATCCTAACGAAATCTTATCTTATCTTATCTTATCACTTCCTAGCCATCCTGAGGAAAATTATGTTCCAAAGCCACTAAGATAATCACCCTCCAGGATTAGGGGTCTTGAAGCTCAACCTTCATTAATCTGACAGTAGATCCGCTGCTGTGGTGGCGTGTAGTGAGCCGATGTTGTACTCTTCGTTCTTCTATATACTTATTGACAGTCCTTCATTATGATGATATTTAACATATGTAACGCTGTGTTATTATTTCAGATTGTTTATTATTGTTTACTCTGTCTTGTGAAATAGTTAAAATCAAAATTAAAAGGTTATTAAAGCATCATGTAGGCTAGTCGTTGCTGATTGCGAAGGGGCCCCCATAACAGTTTAAGCTTCAGGGCCCCCATAACAGTTTAAGCTTCAGGGCCCCAAAAATCTAGGTCCGCCAGTGGCCAGGACCACGGTTCGAGTCCCCGTCCATCCCTCAGTTCATTAATTATTATGTAACCTGAAACTAAGTAAAATATGGAAAGACAGAGCAGAAAGAATTGCTACAGGTGGCAGGGGAAAGAACACACGTCTCCCCTACGTCAGTGACGTCAACGGTAAACATCTTAAGGTAGCAACATTTGCATAGTTTTCTTAAGAGGCTGCTTGTAAGACGTCCAGCATTGGTCATCGTGGCATACTAATACATACGACCTACAAGAATAACCACAAAGACAAGCTGCGCTATAAGCATAACGTTTTGCTTGAAAAAAAGTCTACACAGAGTGAAACGTCTCTTGCTTCATTGTTTCCTGCATGCTAAAAGTCTTACAACGCTGCCTGTGAACCACGCCACCAACCTTAAGTTACGTTGTTCACGAGCTGGGTTGCTTACTTAGCTTTGTTGAATGTGAGTTTATGCAATCGTAAAGATATTTTTAACTTGTTGAATTACAAAGGGTCACCTGGGACCCAGGAATTACTGGGTGGAGCTGCATTCTAACAAGGACACATTTACGTCCCTAGATAAACACCTGGCACCCCATACACACACCTGGGTCACAAGCCTCACACACGAGACTCGTACAAACACCAGGATCTCTACACTCACACACACACACACTTGGGTCCCTGGAAACTCCATCAGTATTTGTTTCAAAGTGTTAAGTTCCTCGTGTCTTCTGTAAGCTGATCTGTCTTTTAAATGTCTCCCATAACTGAAACACACATTCACAATTTTTTTACGTTTTCTATATTTTAAGTTTGTCACACCTTGAAAAAGGTTTGTGTTCTTCTATTTACTGCGTTTATGTCTGTTTGTGCTTGTGTGTGTGTGTGTGTGTGTGTGTGTGTGTGTGTGTGTGTGTGTGTGTGTGTGTGTGTGTGTGTGTGTGTGTGTGTGTGTGTGTGTGTGTGTGTGTGTGTGTGTGTGTGTGTGTGTGTGTGTGTGTAATTACCACATACTACTTAACTGTGAAAATAAGAGTTGAACTACGGTGTTATTTTCCATGAATATTTTGTTTCATAATTGGTGATAATAAGCACTACATGTTGATGCAGTTGACAGACACAAGTTTGTGGTGGTGTTCACTACTCACAGTGAACAATCTACTGAGGAAGAAGATGCGTCATATTGTTGCTCTCTACATCGCTTCTTTTATACGACCTTAGATTCATTTATCTTTTGTATTTAGTTATTGTGCGAGTTGTTGAAACAGCAGCCAGAGCACCAGTCTCACCGTACTAGTACTACAGTACTAATCCCAGGCAAGATTGTATAATCTTGGAACTAATCCCAGGCAAGATTGTATAATCTTGGAACTAATCCCAGGCAAGATTGTATAATCTTGGAACTAATCACAGGCAAGATTGTATAATCTTGGAAACTTCAGATTTGAGATGAGTAGAAGAGTTGCAGGAGCACCAATTGCCGTGGCTACAATTTTGCAGTCTCCCTGGTACAACATAGTCTCCCTGGTACAACATAGTCTCCCTGGTACAACATAGTCTCCCTGGTACAACATAGTCTCCCTGGTACAACATAGTCTCCCTGGTACAACATAGTCTCCCTGGTACAACATAGTCTCCCTGGTACAACATAGTCTCCCTGGTACAACATAGTCTCCCTGGTACAACATAGGAACAGTGTGTGTCCCTGGTACAACATAGTCTCCCTGGTACAACATAGTCTCCCTGGTACAACATAGTGTCCCTGGTACAACATAGTCTCCCTGGTACAACATAGTCTCCCTGGTACAACATAGTCTCCCTGGTACAACATAGTCTCCCTGGTACAACATATGGTACAACATAGTCTCCCTGGTACAACATAGTGTCCCTGGTACAACATAGTCATAGTCTCCCTGGTACAACATAGTCTCCCTGGTACAACATAGTCTCCCTGGTACAACATAGTCTCCCTGGTACAACATAGTCTCCCTGGTACAACATAGTCTCCCTGGTACAACATAGTCTCCCTGGTACAACATAGTCTCCCTGGTACAACATAGGAACAGTGTGTGTCCCTGGTACAACATAGGAACAGTGTGTGTCCCTGGTACAACATAGGAACAGTGTGTGTCCCTGGTACAACATAGGAACAGTGTGTCCCTGGTACAACATAGGAACAGTGTGTGTCCCTGGTACAACATAGGAACAGTGTGTCCCTGGTACAACATAGGAACAGTGTGTCCCTGGTACAACATAGGAACAGTGTGTCCCTGGTACAACATAGGAACAGTGTGTGTCCCTGGTACAACATAGGAACAGTGTGTCCCTGCCGCAACATAGGAACAGCGTGTGTCCCTGGTACAACATAGTCTCCCTGGTACAACATAGGAACAGTGTGTGTCCCTGGTACAACATAGGAACAGTGTGTGTCCCTGGTACAACATAGGAACAGCGTGTGTCCCTGGTACAACATAGTCTCCCTGGTACAACATAGGAACAGTGTGTGTCCCTGGTACAACATAGGAACAGTGTGTCCCTGGTACAACATAGGAACAGTGTGTGTCCCTGGTACAACATAGGAACAGTGTGTCCCTGGTACAACATAGGAACAGTGTGTGTCCCTGGTACAACATAGGAACAGTGTGTCCCTGGTACAACATAGGAACAGTGTGTGTCCCTGGTACAACATAGGAACAGTGTGTCCCTGGTACAACATAGGAACAGTGTGTGTCCCTGGTACAACATAGGAACAGTGTGTGTCCCTGGTACAACATAGGAACAGTGTGTCCCTGGTACAACATAGGAACAGTGTGTCCCTGGTACAACATAGGAACAGTGTGTGTCCCTGGTACAACATAGGAACAGTGTGTCCCTGCCGCAACATAGGAACAGCGTGTGTCCCTGGTACAACATAGGAACAGTGTGTGTCCCTGGTACAACATAGGAACAGTGTGTCCCTGCCGCAACATAGGAACAGCGTGTGTCCCTGGTACAACATAGGAACAGTGTGTGTCCCTGGTACAACATAGGAACAGTGTGTCCCTGCCGCAACATAGGAACAGCGTGTGTCCCTGGTACAACATAGGAACAGTGTGTGTAATTGGTACAACATAGGAACAGTGCGTCCCTGGTACAACATAGGAACAGTGTGTCCCTGGTACAACATAAGAACAGTGTGTGTCCTTGATACAACATAGGAACATTGTCCCTGATACAACATAGTGTCCCTGGTACAACATAGGAACAGTGTGTCTCCCTGGTACGACATGGTGTCCCTGGTACAACATAGGAACAGTGTGTCCCTGGTACAACATAGGAACAGTGTGTGTCCCTGGTACAACATAGGAACAGTGTGTCCCTGGTGCAACATATGAACAGTGTGTGTCCCTGGTACAACATAGGAATAGCGTGTGTCCTTGGTACAACATAGGAACAGTGTGTCCCTGATACAACACGGTGTCCCTGGTACAACATAGGAACAGTGTGTCAATGGTACAACATGGTGTCCCTGGTACAACATAGGAACAGTGTGTCCCTGGTACAACATAGGAACAGTGTGTGTCCCTGGTACAACATAGGAACAGTGTGTCCCTGGTGCAACATATGAACAGTGTGTGTCCCTGGTACAACATAGGAATAGCGTGTGTCCTTGGTACAACATAGGAACAGTGTGTCCCTGATACAACACGGTGTCCCTGGTACAACATAGGAACAGTGTGTGTTCCTGGTAAGACATGGTGTCCCTGGTACAACATAGGAACAGTGTGTGTCCCTGGTACGACACGGTGTCCCTGGTACAACATAGGAACAGTGTGTGTGTCCCTGGTACAACATAGGAACAGTGTGTGTTCCTGGTACAACATAGTAACAGTGTGTGTCCCTGGTACAACAAAGGAACAGTGTGTCCCTGGTACAACATAGGAACAGCGTTTGTCCCTGGTACAACATAGGAACAGTGTGTGTCCCTAGTGCAACAGGAACAGTGTGTGTCCCTGGTACAACATGGTGTTTTTGGTACAACATAGGAACAGTGTGTGTCCCTGGTGCAACATAGGAACAGTGTGTCCCTGGTACAACATAGGAAGTGTTTGTCCCTGGTACAACATGGTGTCTGGTACAGCATAGGAACAGTGTGTCCCTGGTACAACATAGGAACAGTGTGTGTCCCTGGTACAACATGGTGTCTCTGGTACAACATGGGAACAGTGTTTGTCCCTGGTACAACATAGGAACAGTGTGTCCCTGGTACAACATGGTGTCTCTGGTACAACATAGGAACAGCGTGTGTCCCTGGTACAACATAGGAACAGCGTGTGTCCCTGGTACAACATAGGAACAGTATGTGTCCCTGGTACAACATAGAAATAGTCTGTGTCCCTGGTACAACATAGGAACAGTGTATGTCCCTGGTACAACATAGGAAGAGTGTGTGTCCCTAGTACAACATAGGAACTGTGTGTCCCTGGTACAACATAGGAACAGTGTGTCCCTGCTGCAACATTGGAACAGCGTGCGTCCCTGGTACAACATTGGAACAGTGTGTGTAATTGGTACAACATAGAAACAGTGTGTCCCTGGTACAACATAGGAACAGTGTGAGTCTCTGGTACAACATAGGAACAGTGTGTGTCCTTGATACAACATAGGAATAGTGTGTCCCTGATACAACATAGTGTCCCTGGTACAACATAGGAACAGTGTGTCTCCCTGGTACGACATGGTGTCCTGATACAACATAGGAACAGTGTGTCCCTGGTACAACATAGGAACAGTGTGTGTAACTGGTACAACATAAAAACAGTGTGTCCCTGGTACAACATAGGAACAGTGTGTCCCTGGTACAACATAGGAACAGTGTGTGTCCTTGATACAACATAGGAACAGTGTGTCCCTGATACAACATAGTGTCCCTGGTACAACATAGGAACAGTGTGTCTCCTTGGTACAACATGGTGTCCCTGGTACAACATAGGAACAGTGTGTGTCCCTGGTACGACATGGTGTCCCTGGTACAACATAGGAACAGTGTGTGTCCCTGGTACAACATAGGAACAGTGTGTGTCCCTGGAAAACATAGGAACAGTGTGTGCTCCTGGTACAACATAGGAACAGTGTGTGTCCCTGGTACAACATAGAAACAGTGTGTCCCTGGTGCAACATACGAACAGTGTGTGTCCCTGGTACAACATGGTGTCTCTGTTGCAACATAGGAACAGTGTGTGTCCCTGGTACAACATAGGAACAGTGTGTGTCCCTGGTACAACATAGGAAGTGTGTCCCTGGTACAACATAGGAACAGTGTGTGTCCCTGGTACAACATAGGAACTGTGTGTGTCCGTGGTACAACATAGGAACAGTGTGTGTCCCTGGTACAACATGGTGTCTCTGGTACAACATAGGAAGTGTGTGTCCCTGGTACAACATAGGAACAGTGTGTCCCTGGTACAACATGGTGTCTCTGGTACAACATAGGAACAGTGTGTGTCTCTGGTACAACATAGGAACAGTGTGTCCCTGGTACAACATGGTGTCTCTGTTACAACATAGGAACAATGTGTGTCCCTGGTACAACATGGGAACAGTGTGTGTCCCTGGTACAACATGGTGTCTCTGTTACAACATAGGAACAGTGTGTGTTCCTGGTACAACATAGTAACAGTGTGTGTCCCTGGTACAACAAAGGAACAGTGTGTCCCTGGTACAACATAGGAACAGTGTGTGTTCCTGGTACAACATAGTAACAGTGTGTGTCCCTGGTACAACAAAGGAACAGTGTGTCCCTGGTACAACATAGGAACAGTGTTTGTCCTTGGTACAACATAGGAACAGTGTTTCCCTGGTACAACATAGGAACAGTGTGTGTCTCTGGTACAACATGGTGTCTGTTACGCGCCCCTCCTTCACACTCCATTATATACAAAAATAGAAGGCCTGGTTAAAATAAGTTCTGTAGTAATATATCGCGAACCACTTTATTACTAGCTAGATAAAGCAGGTTCGACTATAAATTATTATCGGTTACGGTATAAATCATCAAAGGTACTCTCAAACAAGGTTGTATTCAATAAAATGTTTTTCATTAGGCATTATTATATTATATTATATTGTATTATAGTAGGTTGATTACTGTGTTCTGTTATGCAAGTGGGAAACACTACTTTAGAGTCCGGTTGATGGTTCCAAAATTGGCGCCTGGCGCTACCTCCTGACCGACCTGACGTCACACCACTGAGCATTTGAACCAGCAGTCAGATCACACCACTGACTCTGATCGGGTCTTCAACCCAGAGATCTTAACTTGGTCCATAATTCTAGATCGTGTCTATTGTTTTAACTTTGCTGTTAATTCCAAGAGTCTGATAACCCTTCTCTTTAAGAAAGATAACTGACTGACTTCCTTAAAGTTCCCATAATAGTTCTTATTTGGACTCTTCATTGTAATTATTGTATTATACTTGATTCATGGGTATTTGAACATGGAGTAATTGTTATATTATGCTTCATTCATGAGCATTTGAACATAGAATTGCGTTCTTCATTGTACAGTCTCATTTCATTGATAATAGTGAATTGTCATTTTAATTCACTAACTGGATACCAATAAAGGTTCATAATTGATAGTAAATAAAACTAACCAGAAGCAAAACTAAGTATTTATTCCCCCTACTGTTGAAGTATAGAGCAGGTCGTAACAGTGTCCCTGGTACAACATAGGAACAGTGTGTGTCCCTGGTACAACATAGGAACAGTGTGTGTCCCTGGTACAACATAGGAACAGTGTGTGTCCCTGGTACAACATGGTGTCCCTGGTACAACATAGGAACAGTGTCCCTGATACAACATAGGAACAGTGTGTGTCCTTGGTGCAACATAGGAACAGTGTGTCCCTGGTACAACATAGGAACAGTGTGTGTCCCTGGTACGACATGGTGTCTCTGGTACAACATAGGAGCAGTGTGTATCCCTGGTACATGGTGTCCCTGGTACAACATAGGAACAGTGTGTGTCCCTGGTACAACATAGGAACAGTGTGTGTCCCTTGTACAACATAGGAACAGTGTGTGTCCCTGGTACAACATAGGAACAGTGTGTGTCCCTGGTACAACATAGGAACAGTGTGTGTTCCTGGTACAACATAGGAATATCGTGTGTCCCTGGTACGACATAGGAACAGTGTGTGTCTCTGGTACGACATGGTGTCCCTGGTACAACATAGGAACAGTGTGTGTCCCTGGTACAACATGGTGTCCCTGGTACAACACAGGAACAGTGTGTGTCCCTGGTACAACATAGGAACAGTGTGTGTTCCTGGTACAACATGGTGTCCCTGGTACAACACAGGAACAGTGTGTGTCCCTGGTACAACATAGGAACAGTGTGTGTTCCTGGTACAACATGGTGTCCCTGGTACAACACAGGAACAGTGTGTGTCCCTGGTACAACACGAGGAACAGTGTGTGTCCCTTGTACAACACAGGAACAGTGTGTGTCCCTGGTACAACATAGGAACAGTGTGTGTCCCTGGTACAACATAGGAACAGTGTGTGTTCCTGGTACAACATAGGAATATCGTGTGTCCCTGGTACAACATAGGAACAGTGTGTGTCCCTGGTACAACATGGTGTCCCTGGTACAACACAGGAACAGTGTGTGTCCCTGGTACAACATGGTGTCCCTGGTACGACATGGTGTCCCTGGTACAACATAGGAACAGTTTGTGTCCCTGGTACAACATGGTGTCCCTGGTACAACACAGGAACAGTGTGTGTCCCTGGTACAACATGGTGTCCCTGGTACAACATGGTGTCCCTGGTACAACATAGGAACAGTGTGTGTCCCTGGTACAACATAGGAACATCGTGTGTCCCTGGTACAACATAGGAACAGTGTGTGTCCCTGGTACAACATGGTGTCCCTGGTACAACATAGGAACAGTTTGTGTCCCTGGTACAACATGGTGTCCCTGGTACAACACAGGAACAGTGTGTGTCCCTGGTACAACACGAGGAACAAGTGTTGCTGATACATGAGTAAATGTGTCTCTGGTATACGATGATACATTAAATTTCGTAAAGTTTCAACAGTGTGATGCGCGTTATGAGAGCCGCCACACATTATAGTTTCATAAGAAGACTTAGAGGAACTCGTCACACAAAGTGCCAGTGTAAGAACTATCTATAAACTAAGTAGAGAAACTTAAGAAATATTGGCAAGTGCTAGAGTGAGACGTTCAGAACTGTAATCTGAGATGAATCCTTCATAGTTTGTAGAACTTCCCAGCTTGTACAACTTTCCAGCTTGCAGAACTTCCCAGCTTGTACAACTTTCCAGCTTGCAGAACTTTCCAGCTTGTACAACTTTCCAGCTTGCAGAACTTTCCAGCTTGTACGACTTTCCAGCTTGCAGAACTTCCCAGCTTGTACAACTTTCCAGCTTGCAGAACTTCCCAGCTTGTACAACTTTCCAGCTTGCAGAACTTCCCAGCTTGTACACCTTTCCAGCCTGCAGAACTTTCCAGCTTGTACAACTTTCCAGCTTGCAGAACTTCCCAGCTTGTACAACTTTCCAGCTTGCAGAACTTCCCAGCTTGTACAACCTTCCAGAGCTGTATAGCCCTTGTGGCTTAGCGCTTCTTTTTGATTATAATAATAATAATAACAACCTTCCAGCTTGCAGAACTTCCCAGCTTGTAGAAGTTCCCAGCTTGAAGAACTTCCCAACTTGTAGAACTTCCCAACTTGTAGAACTTCCCAACTTGTAGACCTTCCCAGCTTGTAGACCTTCCCAGCTTGTAGACCTTCCCAGCTTGTAGACCTTCCCAGCCTCTAATACTCGATTAGTGGAACATACTGTCAAATACAATCACTGAAACTAAAACCTTCAGTAGCTTCAAAAATATGTTAGACGAGTTTACGGGAGTGAACACAGTGTCAGTGAACCATGGCTGTCCTCTACAGTTTGGTCATGAGTGCCGTTGGAGGTATCGGTCCTGGCCAAGAGTAATGAAATCTCCATAGTGAACGATTCCTTGTTCAGCTCCCGGGAGACAGTTTTTATATTCGCTAGCTGTGTCATGGACACATGTTGTTCGGTTTATATGCGTCAGTGGAGATAGTGTTTGTGTTGTTTATGCTCTGCTTTTTAACTGTGTCCGATGCCTGGGTGTGTTTCTCTCCTACGTGATGTTTGGTCACAGGTAACTACTCTGTGGTCTCCTACGTGATATTTGGCCACAAGTCACTACTCTCTGGTCTCACACTGGATATTTGTTCATAGGTCACTGTTCTCTGGTCGCCCACTTGATATTTAGTCACAGGTCACTGTTCTCTGGTCTCCCACTTGATATTTGGTAACAGGTCACTGTTCTCTGGTCTCCCACTTGATATTTGGTCACCATACGCCCATTAGCCTTCCTTATATACAGTCTGTGAAGCCAATATGCATCTGAATTTTCATCTCACCTTACCTCCACTGCTTTCTGACCAGCAGGACTACTGCCCATCTCCTGTTTTTATTTTTCTTTCCTCAGTATTTGGCATCCCTCTGGGAATACAGCATCCGTTATTATTACTAAAAGTTTGGTTCCGATAAGTTTCTTCATCAATTGTTCCTTCCGTGAGTTTGGCGACCTTGTCTGTGATCCCACATGCATTCTTCTTAATTATTATTGTACTTTTTCCAGCATGCCTCTTTGCGCTATAAGTCCTCCGTGTTCGCTGTGTTATAGTTGTGTATACCACAGCTGTTACAGTTGTGTATACCACAGCTGTGTTATAGTTGTGTATACCACAGCTGTGTTACAGTTGTGTATACCACAGCTGTGTTATAGTTGTGTATACCACAGCTGTGTTACAGCTGTGTATACCACAGCTGTGTTACAGTTGTGTATACCACAGCTGTGTTATAGTTGTGTATACCACAGCTGTGTTACAGTTGTGTATACCACAGCTGTGTTACAGTTGTGTATACCACAGCTGTGTTACAGTTGTGTATACCACAGCTGTGTTACAGTTGTGTATACCACAGCTGTGTTACAGTTGTGTATACCACAGCTGTGTTACAGTTGTGTATACCACAGCTGTGTTACAGTTGTGTATACCACAGCTGTGTTACAGTTGTGTATACCACAGCTGTGTTACAGTTGTGTATACCACAGCTGTGTTACAGTTGTGTATACCACAGCTGTGTTACAGTTGTGTATACCACAGCTGTGTTACAGTTGTGTATACCACAGCTGTGTTACAGTTGTGTATACCACAGCTGTGTTACAGTTGTGTATACCACAGCTGTGTTATAGTTGTGTATACCACAGCTGTGTTATAGTTGTGTATATCACAGCTGTGTTACAGTTGTGTATACCACAGCTGTGTTACAGTTGTGTATATCACAGCTGTGTTATAGTTGTGTATATCACAGCTGTGTTATAGTTGTGTATAGTACAGCTGTGTTAGAGTAGTGTTACAGTTGTGTATACCACAGTTGTTATAATACACTTCTACATTTTAATACATCATTGTATAAGTTCATACAGTATACACCTTACAACAAAAATCTTAGTTTATTTTAAAGTATTATTAACTAGTGATAATAATTAAATATCTTAAAGCGCTGTTTCTGCCTGTACAGGAGTGAGGGTGGAGCGTGAGGATGAGGTGGGTGTGGGTGTGGTGGTGGGCGTGGTGGTGGGCGTGGTGGTGGGAGTGGCGTGGACCACGCCTGCTTCCCCTGCTCCTGCTGACAGCATTACTGCTGTCCTCCACCACCACCGTCTCAGCAGCCTTGCTACGCCCAGTCCTCGCTCATGGTGAGTCATTAATATTAAGCAACTCAGTATATTTAAGCAGCGTGTCCACATGCCGGACAAGAGCTCTCGATCCAAGGAACCTAGGTTGCCCTCCCCTCCCTCAGATCAAACCTAACCGACTCATTTCCAGGCATTATATAATCCGAATATAATAATAATCTTCCTGATTAGTTGTTTTCCTGTGAATAAGCATAAATACGATTTTTGAAGCTCAGAGAGGCAACACCTGTGTGGCTACTTGCTGACAGACAGTACCTTGGCAACACCTGTGTGGCTACTTGCTGACAGACAGTACCTTGGCAACACCTTTGTGGCTACTTGCTGACAGACAGTACCTTGGCAACACCTTTGTGGCTACTTGCTGACAGACAGTACCTTGGCAACACCTGTGTGGCTACTTGCTGACAGACAGTACCTTGGCAACACCTGTGTGGCTACTTGCTGACAGACAGTACCTTGGCAACACCTTTGTGGCTACTTGCTGACAGACAGTACCTTGGCAACACCTGTGTGGCTACTTGCTGACAGACAGTACCTTGGCAACACCTGTGTGGCTACTTGCTGACAGACAGTACCTTGGCAACACCTTTGTGGCTACTTGCTGACAGACAGTACCTTGGCAACACCTGTGTGGCTACTTGCTGACAGACAGTACCTTGGCAACACCTGTGTGGCTACTTGCTGACAGACAGTACCTTGGCAACACCTTTGTGGCTACTTGCTGACAGACAGTACCTTGGCAACACCTGTGTGGCTACTTGCTGACAGACAGTACCTTGGCAACACCTGTGTGGCTACTTGCTGACAGACAGTACCTTGGCAACACCTTTGTGGCTACTTGCTGACAGACAGTACCTTGGCAACACCTGTGTGGCTACTTGCTGACAGACAGTACCTTGGCAACACCTGTGTGGCTACTTGCTGACAGACAGTACCTTGGCAACACCTTTGTGGCTACTTGCTGACAGACAGTACCTTGGCAACACCTTTGTGGCTACTTGCTGACAGACAGTACCTTGGCAACACCTTTGTGGCTACTTGCTGACAGACAGTACCTTGGCAACACCTTTGTGGCTACTTGCTGACAGACAGTACCTTGGCAACACCTTTGTGGCTACTTGCTGACAGTACCTTGGAAACACCTTTGTAGCTACTTGCTGACAGACAGTACCTTGGCAACACCTTTGTGGCTACTTGCTGACAGACAGTACCTTAGCAACACCTTTGTGGCTACTTGCTGACAGACAGTACCTTGGCAACACCTTTGTGGCTACTTGCTGACAGACAGTACCTTGGCAACACCTTTGTGGCTACTTGCTGACAGACAGTACCTTAGCAACACCTTTGTGGCTACTTGCTGACAGACAGTACCTTGGCAACACCTTTGTGGCTAATTGCTGACAGACAGTACCTTGGCAACACCTTTGTGGCTACTTGCTGACAGACAGTACCTTAGCAACACCTTTGTGGCTACTTGCTGACAGACAGTACCTTGGCAACACCTTCGTGGCTACTTGCTGACAGACAGTACCTTGGCAACACCTTTGTGGCTACTTGCTGACAGACAGTACCTTGGCAACACCTTTGTGGCTACTTGCTGACAGACAGTACCTTGGCAACACCTTTGTGGCTACTTGCTGACAGACAGTACCTTGGCAACACCTTTGTGGCTACTTGCTGACAGACAGTACCTTGGCAACACCTTTGTGGCTACTTGCTGACAGACAGTACCTTAGCAACACCTTTGTGGCTACTTGCTGACAGACAGTACCTTGGTAACACCTTCGTGGCTACTTGCTGACAGACAGTACCTTAGCAACACCTTTGTGGCTACTTGCTGACAGACAGTACCTTGGCAACACCTTCGTGGCTACTTGCTGACAGACAGTACCTTGGCAACACCTTTGTGGCTACTTGCTGACAGACAGTACCTTGGCAACACCTTTGTGGCTACTTGCTGACAGACAGTACCTTAGCAACACCTTTGTGGCTACTTGCTGACAGACAGTACCTTGGCAACACCTTTGTGGCTACTTGCTGACAGACAGTACCTTGGCAACACCTTTGTGGCTACTTGCTGACAGACAGTACCTTAGCAACACCTTTGTGGCTACTTGCTGACAGACAGTACCTTGGCAACACCTTCGTGGCTACTTGCTGACAGACAGTACCTTAGCAACACCTTTGTGGCTACTTGCTGACAGACAGTACCTTGGCAACACCTTCGTGGCTACTTGCTGACAGACAGTACCTTGGCAACACCTTTGTGGCTACTTGCTGACAGACAGTACCTTGGCAACACCTTCGTGGCTACTTGCTGACAGACAGTACCTTGGCAACACCTTTGTGGCTACTTGCTGACAGACAGTACCTTGGCAACACCTCTGTGGCTACTTGCTGACAGACAGTACCTTAGCAACACCTCTGTGGCTACTTGCTGACAGACAGTACCTTGGCAACACCTCTGTGGCTACTTGCTGACAGACAGTACCTTGGCAACTCCTCTGTGGCTACTTGCTGACAGACAGTACCTTGGCAACACCTTTGTGGCTACTTGCTGACAGACAGTACCTTGGCAACACCTCTGTGGCTACTTGCTGACAGACAGTACCTTGGCAACACCTTTGTGGCTACTTGCTGACAGACAGTACCTTGGCAACACCTTTGTGGCTACTTGCTGACAGACAGTACCTTGGCAACAACTTTGTGGCTACTTGCTGACAGACAGTACCTTGGCAACACCTCTGTGGCTACTTGCTGACAGACAGTACCTTGGCAACACCTTTGTGGCTACTTGCTGACAGACAGTACCTTGGCAACACCTGTGTGGCTACTTGCTGACAGACAGTACCTTGGCAACACCTTTGTGGCTACTTGCTGACAGACAGTACCTTGGCAACACCTGTGTGGCTACTTGCTGACAGACAGTACCTTGGCAACACCTGTGTGGCTACTTGCTGACAGACAGTACCTTGGCAACACCTTTGTGGCTACTTGCTGACAGACAGTACCTTGGCAACACCTTTGTGGCTACTTGCTGACAGACAGTACCTTGGCAACACCTTTGTGGCTACTTGCTGACAGACAGTACCTTGGCAACACCTTTGTGGCTACTTGCTGACAGACAGTACCTTGGCAACACCTTTGTGGCTACTTGCTGACAGACAGTACCTTGGCAACACCTTTGTGGCTACTTGCTGACAGTACCTTGGCAACACCTTTGTAGCTACTTGCTGACAGACAGTACCTTGGCAACACCTTTGTGGCTACTTGCTGACAGACAGTACCTTAGCAACACCTTTGTGGCTACTTGCTGACAGACAGTACCTTGGCAACACCTTTGTGGCTACTTGCTGACAGACAGTACCTTGGCAACACCTTTGTGGCTACTTGCTGACAGACAGTACCTTAGCAACACCTTTGTGGCTACTTGCTGACAGACAGTACCTTGGCAACACCTTTGTGGCTACTTGCTGACAGACAGTACCTTGGTAACACCTTCGTGGCTACTTGCTGACAGACAGTACCTTAGCAACACCTTTGTGGCTACTTGCTGACAGACAGTACCTTGGCAACACCTTCGTGGCTACTTGCTGACAGACAGTACCTTGGCAACACCTTTGTGGCTACTTGCTGACAGACAGTACCTTGGCAACACCTTTGTGGCTACTTGCTGACAGACAGTACCTTAGCAACACCTTTGTGGCTACTTGCTGACAGACAGTACCTTGGCAACACCTTTGTGGCTACTTGCTGACAGACAGTACCTTGGCAACACCTTTGTGGCTACTTGCTGACAGACAGTACCTTAGCAACACCTTTGTGGCTACTTGCTGACAGACAGTACCTTGGCAACACCTTCGTGGCTACTTGCTGACAGACAGTACCTTAGCAACACCTTTGTGGCTACTTGCTGACAGACAGTACCTTGGCAACACCTTCGTGGCTACTTGCTGACAGACAGTACCTTGGCAACACCTTTGTGGCTACTTGCTGACAGACAGTACCTTGGCAACACCTTCGTGGCTACTTGCTGACAGACAGTACCTTGGCAACACCTTTGTGGCTACTTGCTGACAGACAGTACCTTGGCAACACCTCTGTGGCTACTTGCTGACAGACAGTACCTTAGCAACACCTCTGTGGCTACTTGCTGACAGACAGTACCTTGGCAACACCTCTGTGGCTACTTGCTGACAGACAGTACCTTGGCAACTCCTCTGTGGCTACTTGCTGACAGACAGTACCTTGGCAACACCTTTGTGGCTACTTGCTGACAGACAGTACCTTGGCAACACCTCTGTGGCTACTTGCTGACAGACAGTACCTTGGCAACACCTTTGTGGCTACTTGCTGACAGACAGTACCTTGGCAACACCTTTGTGGCTACTTGCTGACAGACAGTACCTTGGCAACAACTTTGTGGCTACTTGCTGACAGACAGTACCTTGGCAACACCTCTGTGGCTACTTGCTGACAGACAGTACCTTGGCAACACCTTTGTGGCTACTTGCTGACAGACAGTACCTTGGCAACACCTTTGTGGCTACTTGCTGACAGACAGTACCTTGGCAACACCTTTGTGGCTACTTGCTGACAGACAGTACCTTGGCAACACCTTTGTGGCTACTTGCTGACAGACAGTACCTTGGCAACACCTCTGTGGCTACTTGCTGACAGACAGTACCTTGGCAACACCTCTGTGGCTACTTGCTGACAGACAGTACCTTGGCAACACCTATGTGGCTACTTGCTGATAGACAGTACCTTGGCAACACCTTTGTGGCTACTTGCTGACAGACAGTACCTTGGCAACACATTTGTGGCTACTTGCTGACAGACAGTACCTTGGCAACACCTCTATGGCTACTTGCTGACAGACAGTACCTTGGCAACACCTCTGTGGCTACTTGCTGACAGACAGTACCTTGGCAATACCTCTGTGGCTACTTGCTGACAGACAGTACCTTGGCAACACCTCTGTGGCTACTTGCTGACAGGCAGTACTTTGGCAACACCTCTGTGACTACTTGCTGACAGACAGTTCCTTGGCAAAACTTCTCTGGCTACTTGCTGACAGACAGTACCTTGGCAACACCTCTGTGCCTACTTGCTGACAGACAGTACCTTGGCAACACCTTTGTGGCTACTTGCTGACAGACAGTACCTTGGCAACACCTTTGTGGCTACTTGCTGACAGACAGTACCTTGGCAACACCTTTGTGGCTACTTGCTGATAGACAGTACCTTGGCAACACCTCTGTGGCTACTTGCTGACAGACAGTACCTTGGCAACACCTCTGTGGTTACTTGCTGACAGACAGTACCTTGGCAACACCTCTGTGGCTACTTGCTGACAGACAATGCCTTGGCAACACCTCTGTGGCTACCTGCTGATAGACAGTACCTTGGCAACATCTCTGTATCTACTTGCTGACAGACAGTACCTTGGCAACACCTCTGTGACTACTTGCTGACAGACAGTTCCTTGGCAACACTTCTGTGGCTACTTGCTGACAGACAGTACCTTGGCAACACCTCTGTGTCTACTTGCTGACAGACAGTACCTTGGCAACACTTCTTTGGTTACATGCTGAAGACAGTACCTTGGCAACACTTCTGTAGCTATTTGCTGACAGACAGTATCTTGGCAACACCTCTGTGGCTACTTGCTGACAGACAGTACATTAGCAACACCTCTGTGGCTACTTTCTGAAAGACAGTACCTTGGCAACTCTTCTGTGGCTACTTGCTGACAGACAGTACCTTGGCAACACCTTTGTGGCTACTTGCTGACAGACAGTACCTTGGCAACACCTCTGTAGTAATTGTAAACACTGTACACTTGTGGTAAATGGTTTGGCGACCATAACAAGTGTTAAGTGAACCACTGACTGATGAGGTCTTTCTCCTTCTCTCTCTCTCTCTCTCTCTCTCTCCTTATCTCTCTCTCTCTCTCTCTCTCTCTCTCTCTCTCTCTCTCTCTCTCTCTCTCTCTCTCTTTGGGAGGGTTATCCTCAGTAAGTAAAAAAAATAAATGCTACTCCACAGGTCACTGCTACTGTGACCACACTACATGCTACACCCACACAGGTCACTGCTACTGTGACCACACTACATGCTACACCCACACAGGTCACTGCTACTGTGACCACACTACATGCTACACCCACACAGGTCACTGCTACTGTTATCACACATGCTACACCTACACAGGTCACTGCTACTGTGACCACACTACATGCTACACCCACACAAGTCACTGCTACTGTGACCACACTACATGCTACACCCACACAGGTCACTGCTACTGTTATCACACATCCTACACCTGCACAGGTCACTGCTACTGTGACCACACTACATGCTACACCCACACAGGTCACTGCTACTGTGACCACACTACATGCTACACCCACACAGGTCACTGCTACTGTTATCACACATGCTACACCCACACAGGTCACTTCTACTGTGACCATACTACATGCTACACCCACAGAGGTCACTGCTACTGTTATCACACATGCTACACCTACACAGGTCACTGCTACTGTGACCACACTACATGCTACACCCACACAGGTCACTGCTACTGTTATCACACACGCTACACCTACACAGGTCACTGCTACTGTGACCATACTACATGCTACAACCACGCAGGTCACTGCTACTGTGACCACACATGCTACGCCCACACAGGTCACTGCTACTATGACCACACATGCTACACCCACACAGGTCACTGCTACTGTGACCACACTACATGCTACACCTACACAGGTCACTGCTACTGTTATCACACATGCTACACCTACAC
>NC_091324.1:26856506-26934006 GCF_038502225.1 Cherax quadricarinatus | reverse complement strand
ACGACTACAAGGGTGACGGACTGATTACATCGTCTTCACATCTCTACTGTTCCTGCCTACTTTCTGTATTCGACTGAAGAAGCCTACTGTGTAGGCGAAACGTTTCGGAATAAAGTTGTCTAACTGTTGCCTATGTGTCTTACCTACCAAACACAACCCTGTTGATCAAATATTGTTTAGAAGATCTTGGGATGAGTTACGGGTCTATGGTTACTATTTATTTATTTTGTTTTTAAATAAGAGCACAATGTGCGCCACCTTCCAAATGCTCTCGGGTTATTTGCTAAATTGTTCCAGCTACAATATCGTGGCTGCAATAATTCATCAAAACTCCGCACTTAAGAAAGCAACCTTAAAACGACGTTTCGGTCCATGCTGTATCACTGTCAAATCACAACTGGGGTGAGTATTATTATAATCAAAACTAAGCGCTAAACCCACTGTGGTAAGAAAAGTAGAGAAAGCCAACAGACTACATTATTGTGACCTGACAAATGGTTCACAGGAGTGACCCAAACGTTGTCGTAAGATTCCGGATTTTGTTAAATATATTTTCGTAATGAAATCCTAAAGAATTCCAAAATCTTTTTAAGGAAACAAATTATTATTATAATCAAAAAGAAGCGCTAAGCCACAAGGACTATACAGTTAAGGAAACAAAAAGAACATAAAAACATAAGAAAGAAGGAACACTGGAACAGGCCTACTGACCCATGCGGAGCAAGTCCATGTCTTCCCCCCCCGGATAAGCCCAATGACCCACCCAGTCTGGTCACCTCCACTCAAGGAAGGAGCACGGCACCAGACCCAGCAGCACAAGCTAGTCAGGTCCAACTCACACCAACTCATGTGTTTATATTACCTATTTTTAAAACTACACAACGTTTTAGCCTCAATAACTGTACTCGGGAGTTTGTTCCACTCATCCACGACTATATTACCAAACCATTGCTTTCCTATATCCTTCCTGAATCTTAATTTTTCCAACTTGAAACCATTGCTGCGAGTCCTGTCTTGGCTGGAAATTTTCAGCACGCTATTTACATCCCCTTTATTTATTCCATTTTCCATTTATACACCTCGATCATATCCCTCCTAATTCTACGCCTTTCGAGAGAGTGCAGATTCAGGGCCCTCAGTCTATCCTCATAGGGAAGATTTCTGATACATGGGATCATCTTTGTCATCCTCCTCTGTACGTTTTCCAGAGCATTTATATCCAGTCTGTAATACGGTGACCAGAACTGAGCAGCATAGTCTAAATGAGGCCTAAGCAAGGATATATAGAGTTGAAGAATAACCACGAGGACTTCTATTATTTATACTTCTAGATATGAAGCCAAGAATTCTGTTAGCTTTATTGCGAACACTTATGCACTGTTGTCTTGGTTTTAGATTACTGCTAACCAGAACTCCTAAATCCTTTTCGCAATCAGTAGTATTAAGATCTACATTATTTAGTTTATATGTCGCATGGTTATTTTCCTGTCCTACATTTAGAACTTTGCATTTGTCTATATTAAACTGCATCTGCCACTTCTCCGACCATTGCATCAGTCTATTAAAATCATCATGGAGTGCTCTAGTGTCCTCATAAGAATGAATTGGACGGCCTATTTTGGGGTCATCAGCAAATTTGCTTATGTCGCTATTTATTCCCTCGTCTATGTCGTGTATGTAAATTGTGAACAACAACGGGCCCAATACTGACCCCTGAGGAACACCGCTTGTGACGTGCCCCCATTCTGATTTCTCCCCATTTATGCAAACTCTCTGCTGCCTATTTGTCAGCCATGCCTCTACCCAGGAAAAAATTTCTCCTCCTATTCCGTGTGCCTTAAGTTTCCTCAATAGCCTCTGATGTGGAACTCTATCGAAAGCCTTACTGAAGTCCATAAACACAATATCATATTCATTATCATGATCTACCTCCTCAAACACCTTAGTGAAAAAAGTTAGTAAATTCGTAAGACAGGAACGCCCCTTTGTAAAACCGTGTTGAGATTCATTAATCAGTCTGTGCCTATCAAGATGGCTACGAATTGCTTCGGCAATTATTAATTCCATAAATTTTCCCACTATGGAGGTAAGGCTTATTGGTCTATAGATCGAAGCCAGGGACCTGTCACCTGCCTTGTAAATAGGTATTACATTTGCCATTTTCCACTTATCAGGCACTATACCAGTTTGTAGTGATATGTTAAAAAGATTAGCCAAAGGTATGCTAAGGTCCTCTTTACATTCCTTTAACACCCTTGCAAACAGTTCACCAGGGCCTGGGGATTTGTTAGGTTTTAGTTTCTCTATTTGTCTGAGGACCATGTCACTAGTTACCGCAATCGTGCATAGTTTATTATCGTCCTGTTCTACATAATCTATTATTTCAGGAATATCGCTAGTATTTTCCTTGGTGAAAACTGAGAGGAAGTAGGTATTGAGAATTTCACACATATCCTTATCACTGTCAGTGATCTGACCAGAATTACTCTTAAGTGGGCCAATCTTGTCCCTAATATTACTTCTGTATACCTGAAAGAACCCTTTTGGGTTAATCTTTGAATCCCTTGCGACTTTAGCCTCATAATCCCATTTTGCTTTTCTTATTCCTTTCTTTATTTCTCTCTTTAATTGAATATATTGATTTCTTAACTGCCCATCCCCTCTTTTGATACGCCTATATATGTCTCTCTTTTGACCAATGAGATGTTTTAATCTATTGTTCATCCATTTGCGATCATTTTTGTTAGATCAATTTTCCTACTCGGAACAAAAGTTGTCTGGGCAGCTAGAACTATGCTCTGAAAAACGACAACCAAGATCTACCTGACCCATAGTCAGGACATCCCAGTTTAGCCCACCCAGGTAATTTTTCAGTCCCATGAAGTCGGCCAAGCGAAAGTCTGGGACAGAGATTTGATTACAGTTATCTGGGTAATTCCATGATATATTGAAACTAAGTGATTTGCGATCACTTTCCCCAAGCTCATCATTAACCTCAAGATTATTAATTAGTGATTCTATTGGCAAGAGCCAAGTCAAGCAGATTGTTTCCTCTAGTTGGTTCTGTCACAACCTGTTCTAAAAAACAATCCTGAACCGTATCAAGAAAGTCACTAGACTCAAGATTTCCTGTCATATTGTTCCAATCAATTTGTCTAAAGTTAAAATCTCCCATTATAACAACATTTTCATATTTAGATGCCTTATGAATTTCGTTCCATAACAGCTTACTGCACTCCCTATCAAGGTTTGGGGGGCCTATAAATCACACCCAAAATTAATTTGTCACGACCCTCGAGAAACTGTAGCCAAACAGATTCTGTGTTCGATGTTTCGAATCTTATATCATGTCTAAGACAGCAATTAAAATTCTCTCTGACATATATCGCCACCCCACCACCCTTCCTGTTGACCCTATCAGTGTGGAATAGTTTATAACCCTGTATGTTGCATTCAGAAGGTATTTCTCTATCTTTCAGGTTGAACCAGGTCTCTGTTATACCAATAATATCTATATTACCTACACTTGCAAGTAATCTTAGCTCATCTATCTTATTTCTTAGACTCCTACTATTTGTATAGTAAACCTTAAGGGAGCTAGATTAAAATTGCTTCACTGACGGTGAATCAAGAGGTGAAGCGCTGCAGTAACAACCGCTCTCACTCACCTGCCTCTCATCCGTGTGACGCTCCAAAATGAAGTCAGAAATCACCAATGCGCTGGGAACTACACTATTTTTTTTCGTAGTTGTTATTTTGAAGGTAACAGTAAACAGGGGATTTACTGTTACCTTACTGCATGAAGCAGAGGAATATGAGGTAGGTATATGAAGGAAGATTTATTTCCTTGAAAAGGTGAAGATAGTGTAGTATAACAAGATTACAGGGAGACAGTACATCTCGTCTCGTAAAACTCCAGGCCAGCAAGTAAGCCACTGGACCAGCTGGTAAGCCACTGGGCCAGCTGGTAAGCCACTGGACCAGCTGGTAAGCCACTGGACCAGCTGGTAAGCCACTGGACCAGCTGGCTACAATAAGATTCATCCAATTAGGCATATTTATACACCATAGAGAGGTTAGTATAGGCACCACTGTGACCACAAATGTAAGTTTTTACAGATGAATCTCCCGCCAGCGTCGCCGTGACGAACTCTAGCTCTAGTCCCCTCAAAGCCGTCATCATGCCCCCTCTCTCTTTCTCTCACTCCTTTCATTTTGCACTGTTTCCTTGCTGATGTTTCCTCATTCTCTCCCTGGTTCCGTCTTTCCTCCGCCCCCTCCTTGCTTCACTTTCGCCCTCCCTCCCATTCTCCCTTTCGTCCTCCTTCCTTCCTTCCCTCCCTCCGTCTTTCAGTAATGGAATTCCCCCCAACTCTTCCTCTTCTTCTCTACTGTTTACCCTTACACTGGTGTTACACCCTCCCCTCCTCCACTCCCCTCTCCTCCCTTCCCCTCCCCTCCTCTTCCCTATTCTTCCTTTACATCCCTCCCCCTCCCATCTAGTACAACAACCTTGTGTGTTTGCAGCTCAGGGAGGAAATTGCTACACACTTATTATATTACCCACACATGTATCGTATTACCCACGTTTATTACCCACACAAGCATTGTATTTCCCACACACGTATTGTATATCCCACACACGTATTACCCACACGTATTTTATTACCCCACGCACGTATTGTATATCCCACACACGTATTGTATTACCCCACACGTATTTTATTTCCCACACACGTATTGTATAACAAGTGGTGGTGACAACAGCTGGAGTTATGCTCAAGGGTTCACATGATGTATTTGCAGGTTGTGGGAACAATTAAGTGAACAATACTGTCTCACCAGTGCTGACACTTGCGCTCCACCTATCTCCAGCGGTAGGTCGAAACGTCTTGGACGATGGTTCGAAACCTCTTGGATGCTAGTTTGATGTGTGCCAAAATATTTCAGGCACCAGTTCGATACAGAAAGGAGTGAGGTACAAGATACATAAGTTTATGTATCATGCCAGGTACATAATACAGACACCTGCACGAAGTGAACGCACGTTTCGCTCGTCAGGAGCTTTTTTACTGCACTGATAAAGCTCCTGGTAAGCGAGAAGTGTTTCAAAGAGCTCAGAAACGCTGTACGTCCGTCTAAGTACATAGGCAACACAGGAAGCAGATTTGCTATGTATACTGTCATAGAACCATTGAAACTAGAGCCTAGTGTGACTTTGTAAATGGTCCAAATCGGACCGAAACGTCGTCGTAAGCTCCTCTCTCCTATGTGCGGGTTATTTGTATATTCCAGTCACCGTATTGTGCCTTTTCGTACTTCAGAACCTAGTTCTAACCTTACTAGAACCCAAAACTAACATTACTAGGACCTGACTGTGGTGTTAGTTAATTCTACAAGTGTCAGATGAAATTAGCCGTTACCGTCCGTACTGAACCATCACCAAGTAATGATAAGATCTTCATTACTACAAGTACATGCACAAGGTATACAGGCCTAGCTGACATCAATGACATCCTACAATATAGAAAGCCGTTTGTTATGCAGACCTATTACGAACACAGGTAATGTTGGCCTGTGTTTGGGTTATCCCAGGTTCTCTACACATACGCTGCTATGTATGATAATCTATGTAGATGTATTTGTGTATACCTGAATAAACTTACTGACCCGGTCGTAATGGGTTGGAGCAAAACAAACTCAGCAGTAATATTTAATTTGTATTTTCCTTCACCAAATGTTTTTATACAGATATGTACACTTATGTACACTATGTACAGGAGTGGAATATAAGTGTATCACATGGTGATAAGGCAAAGACAAAAGCCTGCGAGAGAGCACCGTGCTTCAACCAGATAGAAGCAAGGCTGGCAAATGCTGACTGCTAGTGAACCACGTCACCTCAGCATTTGGCGGGATCGTATGTGATTGGACAATGAACCAATGTACTGATTTAACGATGGGTACCCTTACCGTTAAACCTTACTACCTGGTTCGCTGGTTGGGAGGTAGCCTATATGGGAGTGTGTACATATGCCGAACAAAGTGTAGCGGGCTCTTTGCAAGCCACAAGAGCATTTCGGGAAAATTAAGTCAGTTTTGTCCTAGGATGCGACCCACACCAGTCGACTAACGCCCAGGTACCCATTTTATTGATGGTGAACATAGACAACCGGAGTAAGGAAACACGCCCAATGTTTCTACCCTCGCCGGGAATCGAACCCGAACACTCAGCGTGTGAAGCAATTTCTTTAGCCACCATGCCACGAGCACACACGATGTTACAAGGATCCGGGACACACTGTAACGTTAGGTAAAAGGGCACAAGTGCAACTAATGCGACATTTTATTATGGCAACGTTTCGCTCTCCAGGAACTTTGTCGGCTTGACAAAGCTCCTGGAGAGCGAAACGTTGCCACAATAATATGTCGCATTAGTTGTACTTTTGTCTTTTTGCCTAACATACTGTCGGTAATTCTACCAACATTATCACACATTGAAACCTATTTTAATTTCCGTCTCGGAATTGTGGGTTACTAGTGAATTGTGGCAGCCACGATATTGTGGGTTACTAGTGAATTGTGGCAACCACAGTATTGTGGGTTATTAGTGAATGTGGCAACCACAGTATTGTGGGTTATTAGTGAATTGTGGTAACCATAGTATTGTGGGTTATTAGTGAATTGTGGCAACCACAGTATTGTGGGTTATTAGTGAATTGTGGCAACCACAGTATTGTGGGTTATTAGTGAATTGTGGTAACCATAGTATTGTGGGTTATTAGTGAATTGTGGCAACCACGGTATTGTGGGTTATTAGTGAATTGTGGCAACCACAGTATTGTGGGTTATTAGTGAATTGTGGTAACCATAGTATTGTGGGTTATTAGTGAATTGTGGCAACCACGGTATTGTGGGTTATTAGTGAATTGTGGCAACCACGGTATTGTGGGTTATTAGTGAATTGTGGTAACCATAGTATTGTGGGTTATTAGTGAATTGTGGCAACCACAGTATTGTGGGTTATTAGTGAATTGTGGCAACCACAGTATTGTGGGTTATTAGTGAATTGTGGCAACCATAGTATTGTGGGTTATTAGTGAATTGTGGCAACCACAGTATTGTGGGTAATTAGTGAATTGTGGCAACCATAGTATTGTGGGTTATTAGTGAATTGTGGCAACCACAGTATTGTGGGTTATTAGTGAATTGTGGCAACCACGGTATTGTGGGTTATTAGTGAATTGTGGCAACCACAGTATTGTGGGTTATTAGTGAATGTGGCAACCACGGTATTGTGGGTTATTAGTGAATTGTGGCAACCACGGTATTGTGGGTTATTAGTGAATGTGGCAACCACGGTATTGTGGGTTATTAGTGAATTGTGGCAACCACGGTATTGTGGGTTATTAGTGAATTGTGGCAACCACGGTATTGTGGGTTATTAGTGAATTGTGGCAACCACGGTATTGTGGGTTATTAGTGAATGTGGCAACCACGGTATTGTGGGTTATTAGTGAATTGTGGCAACCACGGTATTGTGGGTTATTAGTGAATGTGGCAACCACGGTATTGTGGGTTATTAGTGAATGTGGCAACCATAGTATTGTGGGTTATTAGTGAATTGTGGTAACCATAGTATTGTGGGTTATTAGTGAATTGTGGTAACCATAGTATTGTGGGTTATTAGTGAATTGTGGTAACCACAGTATTGTGGGTTATTAGTGAATTGTGGCAACCATAGTATTGTGGGTTATTAGTGAATTGTGGCAACCATAGTATTGTGGGTTATTAGTGAATGTGGCAACCACGGTATTGTGGGTTATTAGTGAATTGTGGCAACCATAGTATTGTGGGTTATTAGTGAATGTGGCAACCACGGTATTGTGGGTTATTAGTGAATTGTGGCAACCACGGTATTGTGGGTTATTAGTGAATGTGGCAACCACGGTATTGTGGGTTATTAGTGAATGTGGCAACCACGGTATTGTGGGTTATTAGTGAATGTGGCAACCACGGTATTGTGGGTTATTAGTGAATGTGGCAACCACGGTATTGTGGGTTATTAGTGAATGTGGCAACCACGGTATTGTGGGTTATTAGTGAATGTGGCAACCACGGTATTGTGGGTTATTACTGAATGTGGCAACCACGGTATTGTGGGTTACTTGTGACCTGTGTCAGATGTCTTATTATGTGCCAGCGTGACCTTTGACCTTTAAAGAAGTGTATTGGGCCATAATTCCTGGTATTTCTGGTCTCCCTGGCCTTACTAGACTCCTTGATTTATTTAGCAACGATGAGAGACGAGGAAATTAGGTGTGTGAGCACAGGCTTTAAGGAACCTGCAGCGGGGCGTAAAATACTGGCATCCATTTACGATTGTGTTGGCTGATTGTAGGTTTAAGTGAGGAAAAATTGTTGGTAAAACAAGAGAAACTGATGGTGAACCGGACACTCCGATGAACCGGACACTAATGAACCGGACACTGATGAACCGGACACTGGTGCACTGGACACTGGTGAACTGGACATTTGTGAACTGGACACTAGTGAACCACATACTCATATGTATTGTGAATTTGTCTCTTATTACCCCATCTGTGATGAGTGCACTTTGTGATGAGTGCACTGGGTGATGAGTGCACTGGGTGATGAGTTTACCGGGTGATGAGTGTACTGGGTGATGAATACACTGGGAAGTGTGAGACTGGCAGGCGTGTTAGAGGAGATCGTGTACCTGCCACTTCAGTCTCTCAGGCTAAACAACAACAAGACAAGTATAAATTCACTGGTCTTAACATTTAAGACGGACACGTCCTGGTGAATTATAATACTGTAAACCTCTCAACATTTCTCTCTTGTGTTCCACTTGCTCTCGGAGTTTAGACTCTCCATGTAGTATACTGAATGATACTTTTGACTCTTTTATATTCTTTCATAGTTTTTTTTTTTTTTTTTTGCAGAAGCCTGTGTCCCAGTGTGTGTGTGTGTGTGATAAGATAAGATAAGATAAGATTTCGTTCGGATTTTTAACCCCGGAGGGTTAGCCACCCAGGATAACCCAAGAAAGTCAGTGCGTCATCGAGGACTGTCTATCTTATTTCCATTGGGGTCCTTAATCTTGTCCCCCAGGATGCGACCCACACCAGTCGACTAACACCCAGGTACCTATTTGCTGCTAGGTGAACAGGACAACAGGTGTAAGGAAACGTGTCGAAATGTTTCCACCCGCCGGGAATCGAACCCGGGCCCTCCGTGTGTGAAGCGGGAGCTTTAGCCACCAGGCCACCGGGCCACCTGTGTGTGTGTGTGTGTGTGTGTGTGTGTGTATGTGTGTGTGTGTACTCACCTATTTGTACTCACCTATTTGTGGTTGCAGGGGTCGAGTCATAGCTCCTGGCCCCGCCTCTTCGCTGATTGCTACTAGGTCCTCTTTCTCCCTGCCCCATGTGCCTTATCATACCTCGCCTTAAAACTATGTATGGTTCCCGCCTCCACTACGTCACTTTCTAGGCTATTCCACGGCCTGACTACCCTATGACTGAAGAAATACTTCCTAACATCCCTTTGATTCATCTGAGTCTTCAACTTCCAATTGTGATCTTTCGTGTCTGTGTCCCTTCCCTGTGTGTGTGTGTGTGTGTGTGTGTGTGTGTGTGTGTGTGTGTGTACTCACCTAGTTGAGGTTCCGGGGGTCGAGTCCGAGCTCCTGGCCCCGCCTCTTCACTGATCGCTACTAGGTCACTCTCCCTGAGCCGTGAGCTTTATCATACCTCTGCTTAAAGCTATGTATGGATCCTGCCTCCACTACATCACTTCCCAAACTATTCCACTTACTGACTACTCTGTGGCTGAAGAAATACTTCCTAACATCCCTGTGATTCATTTGTGTCTTCAGCTTCCAACTGTGTTCCCTTGTTACTGTGTCCAATCTCTGGAACATCCTGTCTTTGTCCATCTTGTCAATTCCTCTCAGTATTTTGTATGTCGTTATCATGTCCCCCCTATCTCTCCTGTCCTTCAGTGTCGTCAAGTTGATTTCCCTTAACCTCTCCTCGTAGGACATACCTCTTAGCTCTGGGACTAGTCTTGTTGCAAACCTTTGCACTTTCTCTAGCTTCTTTACGTGCTTGGCTAGGTGTGGGTTCCAAACTGGTGCCGCATACTCCAATATGGGCCTAACGTACACGGTGTACAGGGTCCTGAATGATTCCTTATTAAGATGTCGGAATGCTGTTCTGAGGTGTGTGTGTGTGTGTGTGTGTGTGTGTGTGTGTGTGTGTGTGTGTGTGTGTGTGTGTGTGTGTGTGTGTGTGTGTGTGTGCGTGTGTGTGTGCGCGTGTGTGTGCTGTTTGGCTATGCAACGACCAATTATTTAAGCAACAAAGCAAGCGTATGACACACTCAAAGGGTATGCCAAAAATTTTGCCTCGCTAGAACTACGCAAAATTAGCGGCTATAAACCTGATTACTTCGACGGAGATTCCGAGAAGAAAAGACAGTATACCGACACGACTAGTGTTGTGTGTCTGTGTTGTGTGTCTACCTATATTGTGTGTCTACCAGCGTTGTGTCTACCTATATTGTGTCTACCTATATTGTGTGTCTACCAGTGTTGTGTGTCTACCTATATTGTGTGTCCAACAGTGTTGTGTGTCTACCTATATTGTGTGTCTACCAGTGTTGTGTGTCTACCTATATTGTGTGTCTACCAGTGTTGTGTGTCTGTGTTGGGTGTCTACCAATTGTCTGGCTGTCAGGTATTTGTCTGTCAGTTGTCTGTCTGTCAGTTGTCTGTCTGTCAGGTGTCTGTCTGTCAGTTGTCTGCGTGTCTGTCTCTCTGTTCCACCCCCCCCTCCATCTCTGCTTTTAACATAATTCCAGAAGAAAAGAGTAAGACAGACAAAATAAAATTTAATAAATAAAATATTAACTAATTGGAGTATTTTATTTCGTATTAATGATTAACTGTGAAATATTATTACTGTGAAGAGTGAAAAGTGAAGAGTGAAAAGTGAAGAGTGAAAAGTGAAGAGTGAAATGTGAAGAGTGAAAAGTGAAGAGTGAAAAGTGAAGAGTGAAAAGTGAAGAGTGAAAAGTGAAGAGTGAAATGTGAAGAGTGAAAAGTGAAGAGTGAAAAGTGAAGAGTGAAATGTGAAGAGTGAAAAGTGAAGAGTGAAATGTGAAGAGTGAAAAGTGAAGAGTGAAAAGTGAAGAGTGAAAAGTGAAGAGTGAAAAGTGAAGAGTGAAATGTGAAGAGTGAAAAGTGAAGAGTGAAAAGTGAAGAGTGAAAAGTGAAGAGTGAAATGTGAAGAGTGAAAAGTGAAGAGTGAAAAGTGAAGAGTGAAATGTGAAGAGTGAGAAGTGAAGAGTGAGAAGTGATGTGAAGAGTGAAAAGTGAAGAGTGAGTGAAAGTGAAAGTGAAAAGTGAAGAGTGAAATGTGAAGAGTGAGAAGTGAAGAGTGAAATGTGAAGAGTGAAAAGTGAAGAGTGAAAAGTGAAGAGTGAAAAGTGAAGAGTGAAATGTGAAGAGTGAAAAGTGAAGAGTGAAATGTGAAGAGTGAAAAGTGAAGAGTGAAAAGTGAAGAGTGAGAAGTGAAGAGTGAAATGTGAAGAGTGAAAAGTGAAGAGTGAAAAGTGAAGAGTGAGAAGTGAAGAGTGAAATGTGAAGAGTGAAAATTGAAGAGTGAAATGTGAAGAGTGAAATGTGAAGAGTGAAATGTGAAGAGTGAAATGTGAAGAGTGAAATGTGAAGAGTGAGAAGTGAAGAGCGAAATGTGAAGAGTGAGAAGTGAAGAGTGAAATGTGAAGAGTGAAAAGTGAAGAGTGAAATGTGAAGAGTGAAAAGTGAAGAGTGAAAAGTGAAGAGTGAAAAGTGAAGAGTGAAAAGTGAAGAGTGAAAAGTGAAGAGTGAAAAGTGAAGAGTGAAATGTGAAGAGTGAAAATTGAAGAGTGAAATGTGAAGAGTGAAATGTGAAGAGTGAAAAGTGAAGAGTGAAAAGTGAAGAGTGAGAAGTGAAGAGTGAAATGTGAAGAGTGAAAATTGAAGAGTGAAATGTGAAGAGTGAAATGTGAAGAGTGAAATGTGAAGAGTGAAATGTGAAGAGTGAAATGTGAATAGTGAGAAGTGAAGAGTGAAATGTGAAGAGTGAGAAGTGAAGAGTGAAAAGTGAAGAGTGAAAAGTGAAGAGTGAAAAGTGAAGAGTGAAAAGTGAAGAGTGAAAAGTGAAGAGTGAAATGTGAAGAGTGAAAATTGAAGAGTGAAATGTGAAGAGTGAAATGTGAAGAGTGAAATGTGAAGAGTGAAATGTGAAGAGTGAAAAGTGAAGAGTGAAAAGTGAAGAGTGAAATGTGAAGAGTGAGAAGTGAAGAGTGAAAAGTGAAGAGTGAAAAGTGAAGAGTGAAAAGTGAAGAGTGAAAAGTGAAGAGTGAAAAGTGAAGAGTGAAATGTGAAGAGTGAAATGTGAAGAGTGAAAAGTGAAGAGTGAAAAGTGAAGAGTGAAATGTGAAGAGTGAGAAGTGAAGAGTGAAAAGTGAAGAGTGAAAAGTGAAGAGTGAAAAGTGAAGAGTGAAAAGTGAAGAGTGAAAAGTGAAGAGTGAAAAGTGAAGAGTGAAATGTGAAGAGTGAAAAGTGAAGAGTGAAAAGTGAAGAGTGAAAAGTGAAGAGTGAAATGTGAAGAGTGAGAAGTGAAGAGTGAAAAGTGAAGAGTGAAAAGTGAAGAGTGAAGTGAAGAGCGAAATGTGAAGAGTGAGAAGTGAAGAGTGAAATGTGAAGAGTGAGAAGTGAAGAGTGAAATGTGAAGAGTGAAAAGTGAAGAGTGAAATGTGAAGAGTGAAAAGTGAAGAGTGAAAAGTGAAGAGTGAAAAGTGAAGAGTGAAATGTGAAGAGTGAGAAGTGAAGAGTGAAAAGTGAAGAGTGAAAAGTGAAGAGTGAAAAGTGAAGAGTGAAAAGTGAAGAGTGAGATGTGAAGAGTGAAAAGTGAAGAGTGAAATGTGAAGAGTGAGAAGTGAAGAGTGAAAAGTGAAGAGTGAAAAGTGAAGAGTGAAATGTGAAGAGTGAGAAGTGAAGAGTGAAATGTGAAGAGTGAAAAGTGAAGAGTGAGAAGTGAAGAGTGAAATGTGAAGAGTGAGAAGTGAAGAGTGAAAAGTGAAGAGTGAAAAGTGAAGAGTGAAAAGTGGAGTGAAATGTGAAGAGTGAAAAGTGAAGAGTGAAAAGTGAAGAGTGAAATGTGAAGAGTGAGAAGTGAAGAGTGAAATGTGAAGAGTGAAAAGTGAAGAGTGAAATGTGAAGAGTGAAAAGTGAAGAGTGAAAAGTGAAGAGTGAAAAGTGAAGAGTGAAAAGTGAAGAGTGAAATGTGAAGAGTGAAAAGTGAAGAGTGAAAAGTGAAGAGCGAAATGTTTATTACAAGAGTCAGTATTGTGCTTTTTTTGTTATCCACCAGACACTTTGTAGCCTCTCAACCAAACTATGTACTACATGAACCACCAACACTACATGAACCACCAACACTACATGAACCACCAACACTACATGAACCACCAACACTACATGAACCACCAACACTACATGAACCACCAACACTACATGACCAACCAACACTACATGACCAACCAACACTACATGACCAACCAACACTACATGAACCACCAACACTACATGACCAACCAACACTACATGACCAACCAACACTACATGACCAACCAACACTACATGAACCACCAACACTACACGACCAACCAACACTACATGACCAACCAACACTACATGACCAACCAACACTACATGAACCACCAACACTACATGACCAACCAACACTACATGACCAACCAACACTACATGACCAACCAACACTACATGAACCACCAACACTACATGAACCAACCAACACTACATGACCAACCAACACTACATGAACCACCAACACTACATGAACCATCAACACTACATGAACCACCAACACTACATGACCAACCAACACTACATGAACCACCAACACTACATGACCAACCAACACTACATGACCAACCAACACTACATGAACCACCAACACTACATGAACCACCAACACTACATGACCAACCAACACTACATGAACCACCAACACTACATGAACCACCAACACTACATGAACCACCAACACTACATGAACCACCAACACTACATGAACCACCAACACTACATGAACCACCAACACTACATGAACCACCAACACTACAACCACCACTACATTAACCACCAACACTACATGAACCACCAACACTACATGAACCACCAACACTACATGAACCACCAACACTACATGAACCACCAACACTACATGAACCACCAACACTACATGAACCACCAACACTACATGAACCACCAACACTACATGAACCACCAACACTACATGAACCACCAACACTACATGAACCACCAACACTACATGAACCACCAACACTACATGAACCACCAACACTACATGAACCACCAACACTACATGAACCACCAACACTACATGAACCACCAACACTACATGAACCACCAACACTACATGAACCACCAACACTACATGAACCACCAACACTACATGAACCACCAACACTACATGAACCACCAACACTACATGAACCACCAACACTACATGAACCACCAACACTACATGAACCACCAACACTACATGAACCACCAACACTACATGAACCACCAACACTACATGAACCACCAACACTACATGAACCACCAACACTACATGAACCACCAACACTACATGAACCACCAACACTACATGAACCACCAACACTACATGAACCACCAACACTACATGAACCACCAACACTACATGAACCACCAACACTACATGAACCACCAACACTACATGAACCACCAACACTACATGAACCACCAACACTACATGAACCACCAACACTACATGAACCACCAACACTACATGAACCACCAACACTACATGAACCACCAACACTACATGAACCACCAACACCACCAACACTACATGAACCACCAACACTACATGAACCACCAACACTACATGAACCACCAACACTACATGAACCACCAACACTACATGAACCACCAACACTACATGAACCACCAACACCACCAACACTACATGAACCACCAACACTACATGAACCACCAACACTACATGAACCACCAACACTACATGACCACCAACACTACATGAACCACCAACACTACATGACCAACACTACATGAACCACCAACACTACATGAACCACCAACACTACATGAACCACCAACACTACATGAACCACCAACACTACATGAACCACCAACACTACATGAACCACCAACACTACATGACCAACCAACACTACATGACCAACCAACACTACAACCACCAACACTACATGAACCACCAACACTACATGAACCACCAACACTACATGAACCACCAACACTACATGAACCACCAACACTACATGACCAACCAACACTACATGAACCACCAACACTACATGAACCACCAACACTACATGAACCACCAACACTACATGACCAACCAACACTACATGAACCACCAACACTACATGAACCACCAACACTACATGAACCACCAACACTACGTGAACCACCAACACTACATGAACCACCAACACTACATGAACCATGAACCAACACTACATGAACCACCAACACTACATGAACCACCAACACTACATGACCAACCAACACTACAACCACCAACACTACATGAACCACCAACACTACATGAACCACCAACACTACATGAACCACCAACACTACATGAACCACCAACACTACATGAACCACCAACACTACATGACCAACCAACACTACAACCACCAACACTACATGAACCATCAACACTACATGACCAACCAACACTACATGACCAACCAACACTACATGACCAACCAACACTACATGACCAACCAACACTACATGACCAACCAACACTACATGAACCACCAACACTACATGAACCACCAACACTACATGAACCACCAACACTACATGAACCACCAACACTACATGAACCACCAACACTACATGAACCACCAACACTACATGAACCACCAACACTACATGAACCACCAACACTACATGAACCACCAACACTACATGACCAACCAACACTACATGAACCACCAACACTACATGAACCACCAACACTACATGAACCACCAACACTACATGAACCACCAACACTACATGACCAACCAACACTACATGAACCACCAACACTACATGAACCACCAACACTACATGAACCACCAACACTACATGACCAACCAACACTACATGAACCACCAACACTACATGAACCACCAACACTACATGAACCACCAACACTACATGAACCACCAACACTACATGAACCACCAACACTACATGAACCACCAACACTACATGACCAACCAACACTACATGAACCACCAACACTACATGAACCACCAACACTACATGACCAACCAACACTACATGACCAACCAACACTACATGAACCACCAACACTACATGACCAACCAACACTAACCACCAACACTACATGAACCATCAACACTACATGAACCACCAACACTACATGAACCACCAACACTACATGAACCACCAACACTACATGACCAACCAACACTACATGAACCACCAACACTACATGAACCACCAACACTACATGAACCACCAACACTACATGAACCACCAACACTACATGAACCACCAACACTACATGAACCACCAACACTACATGAACCACCAACACTACATGAACCACCAACACTACATGAACCACCAACACTACATGAACCACCAACACTACATGACCAACCAACACTACATGACCAACCAACACTACATGACCAACCAACACTACATGAACCAACCAACACTACATGACCAACCAACACTACATGAACCACCAACACTACATGAACCACCAACACTACATGACCAACCAACACTACATGACCAACCAACACTACATGACCAACCAACACTACATGACCAACCAACACTACATGACCAACCAACACTACAATGCCAACCAACACTACATGACCAACCAACACTACATGACCAGCCAACACTACATGACCAACCAACACTACATGAACCAACCAACACTACATGACCAACCAACACTACATGAACAACCAACACTACATGACCAACCAACACTACATGACCAACCAACACTACATGACCAACCAACACTACATGAACCACCAACACTACATGACCAACCAACACTACATGACCAACCAACACTACATGACCAACCAACACTACATGACCAACCAACACTACATGACCAACCAACACTACATGACCAACCAACACTACATGACCAACCAACACTACATGACCAACCAACACTACATGACCAACCAACACTACATGACCAACCAACACTACATGAACAACCAACACTACATGACCAACCAACACTACATGACCAACCAACACTACATGACCAACCAACACTACATGACCAACCAACACTACATGACCAACCAACACTACATGACCAACCAACACTACATGACCAACCAACACTACATGACCAACCAACACTACATGACCAACCAACACTACATGACCAACCAACACTACATGACCAACCAACACTACATGACCAACCAACACTACATGACCAACCAACACTACATGACCAACCAACACTACATGACCAACCAACACTACATGACCAACCAACACTACATGACCAACCAACACTACATGACCAACCAACACTACATGAACCAACCAACACTACATGACCAACCAACACTACATGACCAACCAACACTACATGACCAACCAACACTACATGACCAACCAACACTACATGACCAACCAACACTACATGACCAACCAACACTACATGACCAACCAACACTACATGACCAACCAACACTACATGACCAACCAACACTACATGACCAACCAACACTACATGACCAACCAACACTACATGACCAACCAACACTACATGACCAACCAACACTACATGACCAACCAACACTACATGACCAACCAACACTACATGACCAACCAACACTACATGACCAACCAACACTACATGACCAACCAACACTACATGACCAACCAACACTACATGACCAACCAACACTACATGACCAACCAACACTACATGACCAACCAACACTACATGAACCAACCAACACTACATGACCAACCAACACTACATGAACCACCAACACCAACCAACACTACATGACCAACCAACACTACATGAACCAACCAACACTACATGACCAACCAACACTACATGAACCACCAACACTACATGACCAACCAACACTACATGACCAACCAACACTACATGACCAACCAACACTACATGACCAACCAACACTACATGACCAACCAACACTACATGACCAACCAACACTACATGAACCAACCAACACTACATGACCAACCAACACTACATGACCAGCCAACACTACATGACCAACCAACACTACATGAACCAACCAACACTACATGACCAACCAACACTACATGAACAACCAACACTACATGACCAACCAACACTACATGACCAACCAACACTACATGAACCAACCAACACTACATGACCAACCAACACTACAAGACCACCAACACTACATGACCAACCAACACTACATGACCAACCAACACTACATGACCAACCAACAATACATGACCAACCAACACTACATGACCAACCAACACTACATGAACCAACCAACACTACATGACCAACCAACACTACATGAACCAACCAACACTACATGACCAACCAACACTACATGAACCACCAACACTACATGACCAACCAACACTACATGACCAACCAACACTACATGACCAACCAACACTACATGAACCAACCAACACTACATGACCAACCAACACTACATGACCAACCAACACTACATGAACCAACCAACACTACATGACCAACCAACACTACATGAACCACCAACACTACATGACCAACCAACACTACATGAACCAACCAACACTACATGACCAACCAACACTACATGACCAACCAACACTACATGAACCACCAACACTACATGACCAACCAACACTACATGACCAACCAACACTACATGACCAACCAACACTACATGAACCAACCAACACTACATGACCAACCAACACTACATGACCAACGAACACTACATGACCAACCAACACTACATGACCAACCAACACTACATGACCAACCAACACTACATGACCAACCAACACTACATGAACCACCAACACTACATGAACCACCAACACTACATGAACCAACCAACACTACATGACCAACCAACACTACATGAACCACCAACACTACATGACCAACCAACACTACATGAACCACCAACACTACATGAACCATCAACACTACATGAACCACCAACACTACATGACCAACCAACACTACATGAACCACCAACACTACATGAACCACCAACACTACATGAACCACCAACACTACAGGACCAACCAACACTACATGAACCACCAACACTACATGAACCACCAACACTACATGACCAACCAACACTACATGAACCACCAACACTACATGAACCACCAACACTACATGAACCACCAACACTACATGAACCACCAACACTACATGACCAACCAACACTACATGAACCAACCAACACTACATGACCAACCAACACTACATGAACCACCAACACTACATGAACCATCAACACTACATGAACCACCAACACTACATGAACCACCAACACTACATGAACCACCAACACTACATGACCAACCAACACTACATGAACCACCAACACTACATGACCAACCAACACTACATGACCAACCAACACTACATGAACCACCAACACTACATGACCAACCAACACTACATGAACCACCAACACTACATGACCAACCAACACTACATGAACCACCAACACTACATGAACCACCAACACTACATGAACCACCAACACTACATGAACCACCAACACTACATGAACCACCAACACTACATGACCAACCAACACTACATGAACCACCAACACTACATGAACCACCAACACTACATGACCAACCAACACTACATGAACCACCAACACTACATGAACCACCAACACTACATGAACCACCAACACTACATGAACCACCAACACTACATGAACCACCAACACTACATGAACCACCAACACTACATGAACCACCAACACTACATGAACCACCAACACTACATGAACCACCAACACTACAGGACCAACCAACACTACATGAACCACCAACACTACATGAACCACCAACACTACAGGACCAACCAACACTACATGAACCACCAACACTACATGAACCACCAACACTACATGAACCACCAACACTACATGAACCACCAACACTACAGGACCAACCAACACTACATGAACCACCAACACTACATGAACCACCAACACTACAGGACCAACCAACACTACATGAACCACCAACACTACATGAACCACCAACACTACATGAACCACCAACACTACATGAACCACCAACACTACATGAACCACCAACACTACATGAACCACCAACACTACATGAACCACCAACACTACAAGAACCACCAACACTACATGAACCACCAACACTACAAGAACCACCAACACTACATGAACCACCAACAGTACATTACCAACCAACACACGTGACCTACATCACTTCATTACATCACTTCTCTACATCACTTCTCTACATCAATTCACTACATCACTTCACTAATACTCGCCACAGTCCTCAACACACGACGCAGTTTTCCCAAAACATCACAGAGACGGAAAATCATGCACACGCAGATATGTTTAATTTATTTGGAGAGCCGCTAATTTTGAGCGAGGGAAATAGTTGACTGGATATATATCGTAGCTTGACTCTCTGATGATAATGACTTAATGACATCAGAGAGCAGGATATATATCATGGCTTAGTTAATGACATCAGAGAGCAGGATATATATCATGGGTGAGTTAATGACATCAGAGAGCAGGATATATATCATGGCTTAGTTAATGACATCAGAGAGCAGGATATATATCGTGACTTAGTTAATGACATCAAAGAGCTGCATATATATATCATAGCTTGACTCTGATGAGGATGAGTTAGTTGAGAACATCAGAGTGAACATCTCTGATGCACCAGTTAAGTGAGAGTTGTAGCATCCCGGAAACTGCGCCTCACTCTTGCCACAATATCCGCTTTTCTGCTGACATATTCTTAAATATTAGTATTACATATGTTATATTCAAAGACTACATTATTTATTCTCGCCTCTAATTTTTGCATATAGCTGTAAATATTGTGCTGACGACCTCCCAACCTTGTGGCAGCTATTAAGCTGCCAGGCGAGGAGAGACTCTTGAGAGGTGACCAGCTCGTATTTGCCTGGAAAGACTCTTGGGACGTGTAAGAACCAATCAGGCCGCTGCTTACTTTTTTGGTTTCACTTATAAAGAATCTCATTACTATTTTCAGACATACATAATCTCAACTTTTCAGGTTTTCTTAACAGTGAACTCTAGAGAATATTTGGTAATTAAAGTTGCGTAGTGGTTTATCAGAGGTGGTGGAGTTGGTGCCTCTGGAACAGCTGGTGCTTCTGGAACAGCTGGTGCCTCTGGAACAGCTGGTGATTCTGGACCACTTGGTGCCTCTGGAACAGCTGATGTTCACACTAAGAGAGCAGTTAGTTGTCATATCAGAGTCAATGTTTCAGACTGTATAAGTCTTTGGCAATCACTCGTCAAATTTCATTATGCTGGAGATTTGTGCTGATGAAAGTGTTAGTCAGGAGGTGGTGGTGCCTGCTGCTGCTGCTGCTGTTGGTAATAGCAGTGAGTGTTGTGGTGGTGGTTTTTGTGGTGGTGGTGGTGGTGGTGGTATTACAATACATAATACCAGGCACATTAAATACCCCTGCAAAATCTCAACGGTGTTATCCGATGCTACCCGGTGTTATCAGATGTTACCAAGTGTTACCAGATACTACCAGGTGTTACCAGATACTACAAGGTGTTATCAGATACTACCTGGTGTTACCAGATACTACCAGGTGTTACCAGATACTACCAGGTGTTACCAGATACTACCAGGTGTTACCAGATACTACCAGGTGTTACCAGATACTACCAGGTGTTACCAGATACTACCAGGTGTTACCAGATACTACCAGGTGTTACCAGATACTACCAGGTGTTACAAGATACTACCAGGTGTTACCAGATACTACCAGGTGTTACCAGATACTACCAGGTGTTAATTCTTGGTAAGAGAAAGAAAGGTTTTATCAAGTCTGGAGAGAAGCTATATCACACCTATGGAATTACCATTAATTAAGAGTATAAAGGGAGGAGGTGAATGAAAGGGGAAGTAGGAAGGGGAGATGAAAGCTCTTAAGAGATACAGAGAAGTTAATAACGGAGAAGAGAATATGAGAAGGGTAGAGGAGAATGGCGTTCACCAGACTATGTAGTAACTTATAATACTTGTGTACTCCTCTCTCTCTCTCTCTCTCTTAGTTTTTATACAAAGTCTTCTACACACTAATAAACTAGAGTTAATATATTCTGTGTCAATACACATCACAACCTGTGTGTTGTCTCAACACATCACAACCTGTGTGTTGTCTCAACACATCACAACCTGTGTGTTGTCTCAACACATCACAACCTGTGTGTTGTCTCAACACATCACAACCTGTGTGTTGTCTCGACACATCACAACCTGTGTGTTGTCTCAACACATCACAACCTGTGTGTTGTCTCAACACATCACAACCTGTGTGTTGTCTCAACACATCACAACCTGTGTGTTGTCTCAACACATCACAACCTGTGTGTTGTCTCGACACATCACAACCTGTGTGTTGTCTCAACACATCACAACCTGTGTGTTGTCTCAACACATCACAACCTGTGTGTTGTCTCGACACATCACAACCTGTGTGTTGTCTCAACACATCACAACCTGTGTGTTGTCTCGACACATCACAACCTGTGTGTTGTCTCAACACATCACAACCTGTGTGTTGTCTCGACACATCACAACCTGTGTGTTGTCTCGACACATCACAACCTGTGTGTTGTCTCAACACATCACAACCTGTGTGTTGTCTCGACACATCACAACCTGTGTGTTGTCTCAACACATCACAACCTGTGTGTTGTCTCGACACATTAAAACCTGTGTGTTGTCTCAACACATTAAAACCTGTGTGTTGTCTCAACACATCACAACCTGTGTGTTGTCTCAACACATTAAAACCTGTGTGTTGTCTCAACACATTAAAACCTGTGTGTTGTCTCGACACATTAAAACCTGTGTGTTGTCTCAACACATCACAACCTGTGTGTTGTCTCAACACATTAAAACCTGTGTGTTGTCTCAACACATTAAAACCTGTGTGTTGTCTCAACACATCACAACCTGTGTGTTGTCTCAACACATCACAACCTGTGTGTTGTCTCAACACATCACAACCTGTGTGTTGTCTCAACACATCACAACCTGTGTGTTGTCTCAACACATTAAAACCTGTGTGTTGTCTCAACACATTAAAACCTGTGTGTTGTCTCAACACATTAAAACCTGTGTGTTATCTCAACACATCACACCTGTGTGTTGTCACAGCGTGGAGGTGCAGCTGTCATAGCGTGTAGGTACAGCTCTCATAGCCTGTAGATGCAGCTGCCATAGCGTGTAGATGCAGCTGCCATAGCGTGTAGGTACAGCTATCACAGCGTGAAGGTGCAGCTGTCATAGCGTGTAGGTACAGCTGTCACAGCGCGTAGGTACAGCTGTCACAGCGTGGAGGTGCAGCTGCCATAGCGTGTAGATGCAGCTGCCATAGCGTGTAGGTACAGCTGTCATAGGGTGTAGATGCAGCTGCCATAGCGTGTAGGTACAGCTGTCACAGCCCGTAGGTACAGCTGTCACAGCGTGGAGGTGTAGCTGTCATAGCGTGTAGGTACATGTTGCAACCCCTGAATGGGTTACAATGATTATTATGTATATATATAATGTATATTATCTTTTCATATAATTTTATATTGCTTATATTTGCGATAATAGCTAAATCGTAAATATATTGCTTTATATTCTTATTTGACTTATGTTGTTAGGATGTACATATGTGCTCAGTTCAAGTCTTGATTGTCAAACTACTGTAATTATCGCTTGTCGCTCGTTATACTGCCGGCTTCTGAGCTGTGCTGTCCACGGGGCTATCACGTGATCGAGGGGGGGTGTCCTCACCTCTCGTGAAGTATTCAGTCTGCTCTAGACTCTCTTGGTGGTTGGACAGATTGTCTGTCTCATTATTCTTGTTAGTTCTGTAGAACTCTGTTCACAGAACATTGTATAGACTTAGTGATTTTCGACGTTGTACTGAGGTTGTGTGTCACATAGACACTCTGAGCATCTCAGGTCCTTAGCTATAGCTTCTGGCCTAATTTTGTACTGGTTTCTGTGTATTGTCACAGTCAGGGTTTTTCCTATGATGAACTTAGATTCAGTAGTATGGGAGTTTTGTAACTTTTGTGGAGGATCTGCTGATGGTCCCTACTTAGTGTCGTTATATTATCTCCTTGATCCTGATTGTGTCGCAGTCGCTTGTTATATGGCTATTGGGCTTAGCATTCTTTTCATTGTTCAAGCAGACTATTCTGGTTGCCAGTCGGTCAAGAAGTTAGTTTATGAGAGGACTTTGTCAGTCACTTGTTTAAGTCTAGTCGAGTCGTGAGACATAGCGAACTACTTAGAGCACTTACACACACACACACTTGTACATATTTGTAATATCTTATTAAATGTTAATGTACCAGAAGGTACTTAAGAATTATAAATGTGATATGTGCTTTCAGCACAATAATATTGAACTCGAGAGATTGATTTTATTTTGATTGCTGTGATTAATTTAATTTGATAATATACCTCTAGACAACTTAATGATTAATAAATTTATTAAATTTTAATTTCTCTAGTTAGTAGCCTATCAGTTGTAATCCTGAAGCACTATTGAATAATACTGAATTTTAATGGATAATTGGACAAGGATACTGACTACTTGTTACGAGAACCCAGTAACAGGCTGGATGCTAGAAGGGCAGTCCTTTCTAGTATTCACTGGAGATCTCTAAGCTTTTAGAATCGCGTTTTTTGTAACAGTACAGCTGTCACAGCGCGTAGGTACAGCTGTCATAGCTTGTAGATGCAGCTGTCATAGCGTGTAGGTACAGTTGTCACAATGCGTAGGTACAGCTGTCACAGCGTGGAGGTGCAGCTGTCATAGCGTGTAAGTACAGCTGTCATAGCGTGTAGGTACAGCTGTCATAGCGTGTAGATGCAGCTGTCACAGCGTGGAGGTACAGCTGTCACAGCGTGGAGGTACAGCTGTCACAGCGTGGAGGTGCAGCTGTCACAGCGTGGAAGTGCAGCTGTCACAGCGTGGAGGTGCAGCTGTCATAGCGTGGAGGTGCAGCTGTCACAGCGTGGAGATGCAGCTGTCACAGCGTGGAGATGCAGCTGTCACAGCGTGTAGATGCAGCTGTCACAGCGTGGAGGTGCAGCTGTCACAGCGTGTAGATGCAGCTGTCACAGCGTGGAGGTGCAGCTGTCACAGCGTGTAGATGCAGCTGTCATAGCGTGTAGATGCAGCTGTCACAGCGTGGAGGTGCAGCTGTCACAGCGTGGAGGTGCAGCTGTCACAGCCTGGAGGTGCAGCTGTCACAGCGTGGAGGTGCAGCTGTCACAGCGTGGAGGTGCAGCTGTTACAGCGTGGAGGTGCAGCTGTCACAGCGTGGAGGTGCAGCTGTCACAGCGTGTAGATTCAGCTGTCACAGCGTGGGGGTGCAGCTGTCACAGCGTGGAGGTGCAGCTGTCACAGCGTGGAGGTGCAGCTGTCACAGCGTGGAGGTGCAGCTGTCACAGCGTGGAGGTGCAGCTGTTACAGCATGGAGGTGCAGCTGTCACAGCGTGGAGGTGCAGCTGTCACAGCGTGTAGATGCAGCTGTCACAGCGTGGAGGTGCAGCTGTCACAGCGTGGAGGTGCAGCTGTCACAGCGTGGAGGTGCAGCTGTTACAGCGTGGAGGTGCAGCTGTCATAGCGTGTAGATGCAGCTGTCACAGCGTGGAGGTGCAGCTGTCACAGCGTGGAGGTGCAGCTGTCACAGCGTGGAGATGCAGCTGTTACAGCGTGGAGGTGCAGCTGTCACAGCGTGGAGGTGCAGCTGTCACAGCGTGGAGGTGCAGCTGTCTGTAACCTAAATGTTTCATGTGGCCATTTGATGGTAATATATTAACTGGTGATTTGTTTACTCAATACTTTCTAAATGTTACTCACTCTGAGGATGAATACTTGCCCGTTGAGTATTACCATTCAATTGCCGCGAGAGGGAGTGAAGAGCAAGAAGAGAGCCTTCTGTTTTACACTGCTGACCCTCACTGTCTAGACAAGCCTGGTAGTGGTATCTGGAAAGTGATTTACTTTTTCCTCCTCTGAAGGTAACCTCGGTATAGACCATATGGTCTTGTGTTATCTGCGTTTCCCATCTACGCTCTCTCATTCTTCCTCCCTCCCTCCCTTCAACTTTATTCTCCCCTAACTTATTTCCCCCTGACTCTTTTCCTTCCTCCCTCCCTCCCTCCCTCTATTCTTTCTTTCCTAGCGAAAAAGTGCACATTAACCAGTGTTTCCTTAGCTTGTGCAGCATCCGAGGTCCGCTTTACGGGTAATTCCTCTTATCTTATGAGTAATTTGTATCCAGACTGGTCTCATCAACTGTGCTTGTAACGATACACACGCAAATCATTATCATGCAAATCACCTCACCATAAATGGACTTATTAACACTAAAATCTCGCTATACCACAATCATATATGCCCTTGCATTTATTGGTGTGCTTAGCAATGGAAGGGAGAGAGAGAGAGAGAGAGAGAGAGAGAGAGAGAGAGAGAGAGAGAGAGAGAGAGAGAGAGAGAGAGAGAGAGAGAGAGAGAGAGTTCTATCACATGGTAAATGGCTTTGACACAACTTCAGACACTCTTTTCCGGTGTATTATAATTCTGCAATAAGCTGCCACCTACATTCGTGTTGCGCCTCTTGCCTCAGAGTTTCAAGATGTTGTTTTGCGTTATTGTATCTCTTCTAACCTCAAATAGTTGGTCGTCTTAAACGTTTGAATGGGATCTTGAATTCTGTTTCGTAAGAAAGACCTTACTAACTGCTTTGAGTTGCTCTTGTCTGTGTGGTAACACAGCTACGAAGTACGTGAAATGCATTTTATGAGGGAAGAAGAGCAATATACCTGATAATATATTACTGGAAAACATTTGAGAGCCTTACTCTACATCTACGCTCGACCTTATGGAAGGACCAATAAAATAAATCCAGCGAAATGCTGGGGTGCCATGGGCACAAAAAAGAACCCTGTGTCAACATCCGTGGTCCACGACACTTTAACCAGAATATATCAGAAATGTTACCTGAACAAATGTACAAGACTTCGAGTGGAAACTGAATCACTACCTCCGGCAAGTGTCAAAACAACCAGACTGATGATCATGTTGGCTAGCGGACTGGTAATAACAACAGTCTGGTAGAACAAGCAATCAACAAGTAAGCCTGGTCAATGACCGTACTGCAAAGGTCAATAAACCCTCGAAACAGGTCACAGGTATATCAGTGCTAATGATTTTCCACTTGTTCCAAACACATGATTCTCATACTTGATACTGTTATATCCAAAATAAATGATTTTTCACTTGATGACGTTGAATTTTATCTTCCATATCTCCGACCTCTGTACCAGACTATCCTCTCCGACCTCTGTACCAGACTATCCTCTCCGACCTCTGTACCAGACTATCCTCTCCGACCTCTGTACCAGACTATCCTCTCCGACCTCTGTACCAGACTATCCTCTCCGACCTCTGTACCAGACTATCCTCTCCGACCTCTGTACCAGACTATCCTCTCCGACCTCTGTACCAGACTATCCTCTCCGACCTCTGTACCAGACTATCCTCTCCGACCTCTGTACCAGACTATCCTCTCCGACCTCTGTACCAGACTATCCTCTCCGACCTCTGTACCAGACTATCCTCTCCGACCTCTGTACCAGACTATCCTCTCCGACCTCTGTACCAGACTATCCTCTCCGACCTCTGTACCAGACTATCCTCTCCGACCTCTGTACCAGACTATCCTCTCCGACCTCTGTACCAGACTATCCTCTCCGACCTCTGTACCAGACTATCCTCTCCGACCTCTGTACCAGATCCTCTCCGACCTCTGTACCAGACTATCCTCTCCGACCTCTGTACCAGACTATCCTCTCCGACCTCTGTACCAGACTATCCTCTCCGACCTCTGTACCAGACTATCCTCTCCGACCTCTGTACCAGACTATCCTCTCCGACCTCTGTACCAGACTATCCTCTCCGACCTCTGTACCAGACTATCCTCTCCGACCTCTGTACCAGACTATCCTCTCCGACCTCTGTACCAGACTATCCTCTCCGACCTCTGTACCAGACTATCCTCTCCGACCTCTGTACCAGACTATCCTCTCCGACCTCTGTACCAGACTATCCTCTCCGACCTCTGTACCAGACTATCCTCTCCGACCTCTGTACCAGACTATCCTCTCCGACCTCTGTACCAGACTATCCTCTCCGACCTCTGTACCAGACTATCCTCTCCGACCTCTGTACCAGACTATCCTCTCCGACCTCTGTACCAGACTATCCTCTCCGACCTCTGTACCAGACTATCCTCTCCGACCTCTGTACCAGACTATCCTCTCCGACCTCTGTACCAGACTATCCTCTCCGACCTCTGTACCAGACTATCCTCTCCGACCTCTGTACCAGACTATCCTCTCCGACCTCTGTACCAGACTATCCTCTCCGACCTCTGTACCAGACTATCCTCTCCGACCTCTGTACCAGACTATCCTCTCCGACCTCTGTACCAGACTATCCTCTCCGACCTCTGTACCAGACTATCCTCTCCGACCTCTGTACCAGACTATCCTCTCCGACCTCTGTACCAGACTATCCTCTCCGACCTCTGTACCAGACTATCCTCTCCGACCTCTGTACCAGACTATCCTCTCCGACCTCTGTACCAGACTATCCTCTCCGACCTCTGTACCAGACTATCCTCTCCGACCTCTGTACCAGACTATCCTCTCCGACCTCTGTACCAGACTATCCTCTCCGACCTCTGTACCAGACTATCCTCTCCGACCTCTGTACCAGACTATCCTCTCCGACCTCTGTACCAGACTATCCTCTCCGACCTCTGTACCAGACTATCCTCTCCGACCTCTGTACCAGACTATCCTCTCCGACCTCTGTACCAGACTATCCTCTCCGACTTCTGTACCAGACTATCCTATCCGACCTCTGTACCAGACTATCCTCTCCGACCTCTGCACCAGACTATCCTCTCCGACCTCTGTACCAGACTATCCTCTCCGACTTCTGTACCAGACTATCCTATCCGACCTCTGTACCAGACTATCCTCTCCGACCTCTGCACCAGACTATCCTCTCTGACTACTACCCCAGACTATCCTGGTGACTACTACTACACAGGACTACAGGTGTCGGATTTTGTCCTACATTAAGGTCATTAGCGAACTTGACAATTTTAAATGTTAATCTGATTCAGATCATTAATGTTACTTAGTTTATATATAAGCTGGAGTCTGAGCGCCGCTCACTGAGGAAACTTCATAGTGTCACTCAGACACTTCCCCAGTTAAGAACAAAATGGCACAGTACCGTGACTGGAAAAATACATAAATAACCCGCACATAGGTGAGAGGAGCTTAAGACGACGTTTCGGTCAGACTTGGACAACTGACATGTTATAAGCTTCTCTCTTCCACAGTTACAGCTTGTAGTTGTTGCCTAGCAGTGAGTCAGTCACTGATCTAAACGTAGAGTTTGTTTACCATCAGACTTCAGTATGGTAACCTTAGAGTGAGGGGAAGGGATGAAAAGAGGGGAGTGGTAGTGATGGGAGGAGAGAAATGCACGGATCAAAGTGAGGAAAAAGGGAAGTGTGAGGTGGGGGGAGTGTCAGTGAGAGCAGGATCAGGGGTAATCACACAACATTCACCCTCCGTGACTATCCAAGTAAAAAATATATTTACGTGCCACTAGCCACCTACTACTGTCTCCCTCCCTCCCTCTCTTCTTCTCTTACTCTCTCTCCTTCCCTCTGTTACGAACTCCTTTCCCCTGCCTCCCTCCCTCCCTCTCTCACTAACTCCCTGACTTCTTACCTCTTACCTCCCTACCTCTCTCTCTCTCTCTCTCTCTCTCTCTTCCTCTGTATTTTTTATTGCCACAAATCTTTGATGCACAGATAAACAAAGCACTTACCTTGTAGTTGTAGTGTGGCTGCCACAGCCTCTCTGGTTCACCCTTCCATCGATTGCCGACTGTGGTCCCCGTGTCTGCCTGCAAGAAAAATAGTCTATGGAACTAGAGATTTTCCCCCAAACTATTATTTACAACAACAGTTCTGATTATCCCAATTTTCATTAAGTGAACGTGAGCTTACGTGTTTTGGGTGGTAAGTTCTGCCTATAACTACTCCAGTAAGTACTCATCTGATGACTGATAACCCGACCTAATAGAATGCTGTATAGGTTCTTTGACAGATGAGTACTAGGCAACAAGATTTATCATACCTATTACACTATACCTATTACACCTATATCTATTACACTGATACCTATGATTAACAATTAATATGCTTATAACTACTGTGTTCCTTAAGTAATATAAGTCTCAATATATACCTCAATTAAAGACTTATGATATATTTTATATAATAACTTGAAAGTTATAATTTACACTGCAATATAGTCATGGAGGTTGTCATGTGTGTGTGTGTGTGTGTGTGTGTGTGTGTGTGTGTGTGTGTGTGTGTGTGTGTGTGTGTGTGTGTGTGTGTGTGTGTGTGTGTGTGTGTGTGTGTGTTGTAGTATGTTACTCTTCCTACCTTGCTCGTTTGATGTAGATTCTTTCCTACCCTCCCTCCATTTTTTATTCTCTCTCTTCCTCCTTCCTTCTTCTCTCCCAACCTTTCTTGCTTATTCCCTCCTCTCCTGTCCTTCCCTCCCTCCTCCTTCTAATCACACATGTGTACCTGATTATTCCTACAAACTATTACTTTCACGTTCACTCAAAATACTTGTCAAAAAATACATTATTCTTTTCATCTGAATATTTTGTGCCGGTGGAGAAGATCTCTTTGAGGAGAGAAGACTCACGAAGACCTCACATGACTTATTGCCTCGCGCACCTAAGAAAAATCCATTTTTTCGTCCCAATTGACAGAACTAGAAATTGGATATCTTGTGATTGATAAAACTCAGGTGTGGAAAATTTAATTTTATTTTTCCTTGTAAGAAAATTGTCACGTTGTTTGATGGAGGGTGAAGATTATTGCTGGAAAAATCTCTCTTTCTCTCGGAAATTTCAGTTTCTGGTATGTGGATTTTTTTTTCTCTTTCTCCAATGATCAATGATTTGTCATAATATAATTTGAATTGGCCCCTTCAGTGAATGTGCAATAGTTGAATGAATATTTACTGTGGTGCCTTTAATATATAAATGCCGAGGCGAACAGACACACATCTGGATTTGTTAGTTTGCTGAAAAATATCTGAGAGAAAAATGACTTGAATAGCCAGGATTTAGTCTCGTTTCACTGTATTTTTAGCCAAGAAATGTCTCTGTGCTCAAATTTTGGGAAAACCCACTGAAAGATCTGAGGACACTGTTTTCAAACTGACTTGTTTAATTGTGGTTACGTTATGAGCCATCTATAATTTATATTATTGAAAGAGGCGGAGATTAAGGTTACACGAAGTGTGTGTTTTATTTATGTTCAGTAACAGCCAAGATCTTGCAGCCACTGGTGGCAGTGTTTCTTACACTGGTGACAGTGTTTCTTACACTGGTGACAGTGTTTCTTACACTGGTGACAGTGTTTCTTACACTGGTGGCAGAGGTTCTTACACTGGTGGCAGTGTTTCTTACACTGGTGGCAGTGTTTCTTACACTGGTGGCAGTGTTTCTTACACTGGTGGCAGTGTTTCTTACACTGGTGGCAGTGTTTCTTACACTGGTGGCAGTGTTTCTTACACTGGTGGCAGCAGTGTTTCTTACACTGGTGGCAGTGTTTCTTACACTGGTGGCAGTGTTCCTTACACTGGTTTCTTACACTGGTGGCAGTGTTTCGTACACTGGTGGCAGAGGTTCTTACACTGGTGGCAGAGGTTGTTACATTGGTGGCAGTGTTTCTTACACTGGTGGCAGTGTTTCTTACACTGGTGGCAAAGTTTCTTACACTGGTGGTAGTGTTTCTTACAGTGGCAGTTTCTTACACTGGTGGTTCTTACAGTGGCAGTTTCTTACACTGGTGGCAGTGTTTCTTACACTGGTGGCAGTGGTTCTTACACTGGTGGCAGTGTTTCTTACAGTGGTGGCAGTGTTTCTTACACTGGTGGCAGTAGTTCTTACACTGTTACATTGGTGGCAGTGGTTCTTACACTGGTGGCAGTGTTTCTTACACTGGTGGCAGTGGTTCTTGCTCTGGTTCTTACACTGGTGGCAGTGTTTCTTACACTGGTGGCAGTGGTTTGGCTTACACTGGTGGCAGTGTTTCTTACACTGGTGGCAGTGTTTCTTACACTGGTGGCAGTGTTTCTTACATTGGTGGCAGTGTTTCTTACACTGGTGGCAGTGTTTCTTACACTGGTGGCAGTGTTTCTTACACTGGTGGCAGTGTTTCTTACACTGGTGGCAGTGTTTCTTACACTGGTGGCAGTGTTTCTTACACTGGTGGCAGTGTTTCTTACACTGGTGGCAGTGTTTCTTACACTGGTGGCAGTGTTTCTTACAATGGTGGCAGTGTTTCTTACACTGGTGGCAGTGTTTCTTACATTGGTGGCAGTGGTTCTTACACTGGTGGCAGTGTTTCTTACACTGGTGGCAGTGTTTCTTACACTGGTGGCAGTTTCTTACACTGGTGGCAGTGTTTCTTACACTGGTGGCAGTGTTTCTTACACTGGTGGCAGTGTTCCTTACACTGGTGGCAGAGGTTCTTACACTGGTGGCAGTGTTTCGTACACTGGTGGCAGAGGTTCTTACACTGGTGGCAGAGGTTGTTACATTGGTGGCAGTGTTTCTTACACTGGTGGCAGTGTTTCTTACACTGGTGGCAAAGTTTCTTACACTGGTGGTAGTGTTTCTTACACTGGTGGCAGTGGTTCTTACACTGGTGGCAGAGGTTCTTACACTGGTGGCAGTGTTTCTTACACTGGTGGCAGTGGTTCTTACACTGGTGGCAGTGTTTCTTACACTGGTGGCAGTGTTTCTTACACTGGTGGCAGTAGTTCTTACACTGGTGGCAGAGGTTGTTACATTGGTGGCAGTGTTTCTTACACTGGTGGCAGTGTTTCTTACACTGGTGGCAGTGGTTCTTGCTCTGGTATCAGTGTTTCTAACACTGGTGGCAGTGTTTCTTACACTGGTGGCAGTGGTTCTTACACTGGTGGCAGTGTTTCGAACACTGGTGGCAGTGTTTCTTACACTGGTGGCAGTGTTTCTTACACTGGTGGCAGTGTTTCTTACACTGGTGGCAGTGTTTCTTACACTGGTGGCAGTGTTTCTTACACTGGTGGCAGTGTTTCTTACACTGGTGGCAGTGTTTCTTACACTGGTGGCAGTGTTTCTTACACTGGTGGCAGTGTTTCTTACACTGGTGGCAGTGTTTCTTACACTGGTGGCAGTGTTTCTTACACTGGTGGCAGTGTTTCTTACACTGGTGGCAGTGTTTCTTACACTGGTGGCAGTGTTTCTTACACTGGTGGCAGTGTTTCTTACACTGGTGGCAGTGGTTCTTACACTGGTGGCAGTGTTTCTTACACTGGTGGCAGTGTTTCTTACACTGGTGGCAGTGTTTCTTACACTGGTGGCAGTGTTTCTTACACTGGTGGCAGTGTTTCTTACACTGGTGGCAGTGATTCTTACACTGGTGGCAGTGTTTCTTACACTGGCGGCAGTGTTTCTTACACTGGTGGCAGTGTTTCTTACACTGGTGGCAGTGTTTCTTACACTGGTGGCAGTTTCTTACACTGGTGGCAGTGTTTCTTACACTGGTGGCAGTGTTTCTTACACTGGTGGCAGAGGTTCTTACACTGGTGGCAATGTTTCTTACACTGGTGGCAGTGTTTCTTACACTGGTGGCAGAGGCTTTTATTCTGGTGGCAGTGTTTCTTACACTCGTGGCAGAGGTTCTTACACTGGTGGCAGAGGTTGTTACATTGGTGGCAGTGTTTCTTACACTGGTGGCAGTGTTTCTTACACTGGTGGCAGAGGTTCTTACACTGGTGGCAGTGTTTCTTACACTGGTGGCAGTGTTTCTTACACTGGTGGCAGTGGTTCTTACACTGGTGGCAGTGTTTCTTACACTGGTGGCAGTGTTACACTGGTGGCAGTGTTTCTTACACTGGTGGCAGTGGTTCTTACACTGGTGGCAGTGTTTCTTACACTGATGGCAGTGTTTCTTACACTGGTGGCAGTGGTTCTTACACTGGTGGCAGTGTTTCTTACACTGGTGGCAGTGTTTCTTACACTGGTGGCAGTAGTTCTTACACTGGTGGCAGTGGTTCTTACATTGGTGGCAGTGGTTCTTACACTGGTGGCAGTGGTTCTTACACTGGTGGTAGTGTTTCTTACACTGGTGGCAGTGTTTCTTACACTGGTGTCAGTGGTTCTTACACTGGTGGCAGTGTTTCTTACACTGGTGGCAGTGTTTCTTACACTGGTGGCAGTGTTTCTTACACTGGTGGCAGTGTTTCGTACACTGGTGGCAGTGTTTCTTACACTGGTGGCAGCGTTTCTTACACTGGTGGCAGCGTTTCTTACACTGGTGGCAACGTTTCTTACAGTGGTGGCAGTGTTTCTTACACTGGTGGCAGTGTTTCTTACACTGGTGGCAGTTTCTTACACTGGTGGCAGTGTTTCTTACACTGATGTCAGTGGTTCTTACACTGGTGGCAGTGTTTCTTACACTGGTGGCAGTGTTTCTTACACTGGTGGCAGTGGTTCTTACACTGGTGGCAGTGTTTCTTACACTGGTGGCAGTGTTTCTTACACTGGTGGCAGTGTTTCTTACACTGGTGGCAGTGTTTCTTACACTGGTGGTAGTGTTTCTTACACTGGTGCCAGTGTTTCTTACACTGGTGGCAGAGGTTCTTACACTGGTGACAGTGTTTCTTACACTGGTGGCAGTGTTTCTTACACTGGTGGCAGAGGCTCTTACTCTGGTGGCAGTGTTTCTTACACTCGTGGCAGAGGTTCTTACACTGGTGGCAGAGGTTGTTACATTGGTGACAGTGTTTCTTACACTGGTGGCAGTGTTTCTTACACTGATGTCAGTGGTTCTTACACTGGTGGCAGTGTTTCTTACACTGGTGGCAGTGTTTCTTACACTGGTGGCAGTGTTTCTTACACTGGTGGCAGTTTCTTACACTGGTGGCAGTGTTTCTTACACTGATGTCAGTGGTTCTTACACTGGTGGCAGTGTTTCTTACACTGGTGGCAGTGTTTCTTACACTGGTGGCAGTGGTTCTTACACTGGTGGCAGTGTTTCTTACACTGGTGGCAGTGTTTCTTACACTGGTGGCAGTGTTTCTTACACTGGTGGTAGAGGTTCTTACACTGGTGGCAGTGTTTCTTACACTGGTGGCAGAGGTGGGCAGTGTTTCTTACACTGGTGGCAGTGTTTCTTACACTGGTGGCAGAGGCTTTTATTCTGGTGGCAGTGTTTCTTACACTCGTGGCAGAGGTTCTTACACTGGTGGCAGTGTTTCTTACACTGGTGGCAGTGTTTCTTACACTGGTGGCAGTGTTTCTTACACTGGTGACAGTGTCTTACACTGGTGGCAGTGTTTCTTCTTACTCTGGTGGCAGTGTGTTTCTTACACTGGTGTTGTTACATTGGTGGCAGTGTTTCTTACACTGGTGGCAGTGTTTCTTACAGGTTCTTACATTTGGTGGCAGTGTTTCTTACACTGGTGGCACTGGTGTTTCTTACACTGGTGGCAGTGTTTCTTACACTGGGTTTCTTACACTAGTGGCAGTGGTTGTTACACTGGTGGCAGTGGCAGTGGTTCTTACACTGGTGGCAGTGGTTCTTACACTGGTGGCAGTGGTTCTTACACTGGCAGCAGAGGTTCTTACACTGGTAGCAGTGGTTCTTACACTGGTAGCAGTGGTTCTTACACTGGTAGCAGTGGTTCTTACACTGGTGGCAGTGGTTCTTACACTGGCAGCAGAGGTTCTTACACTGGCAGCAGAGGTTCTTACACTGGTAGCAGTGGTTCTTACACTGGTGGCAGTGGTTCTTACACTGGCAGCAGAGGTTCTTACACTGGTGGCAGTGGTTCTTACACTGGTAGCAGTGGTTCTTACACTGGTGGCAGTGTGGCGGCAGTGTTTCTTACACTGGTCTTACACTGGCGGCAGTGTTTCTTACACTGGTGGCAGTGGCAGTGTTCTTACACTGGTGGCAGTGTTTCTTACACTGGCGGCAGTGTTTCTTACACTGGTGGCAGTGGTTCTTACACTGGTGGCAGTGTTTCTTACACTGGCGGCAGTGTTTCTTACACTGGTGGCAGTGGTTCTTACACTAGTGGCAGAGGTTCTTACACTAGTGGCAGTGGTTCTTACACTGGTGGTAGAGGTTGTTACACTGGTGGCAGTGTTTCTTACACTGGTGGCAGTGGTTCTTACACTGGTGGCAGAGGTTCTTACACTGGTGGCAGTGGTTCTTACACTGGTGGCAGTGGTTCTTACACTGGTGGCAGTGGTTCTTACACTGGTGGCAGAGGTTCTTACACTGGTGGCAGAGGTTCTTACACTGGTGGCAGTGGTTCTTACACTGGTGGCAGAGGTTCTTACACTGGTGGCAGAGGTTCTTACACTGGTGGCAGTGGTTCTTACACTGGTGGCAGAGGTTCTTACACTGCCACACTGATATATTTCGCATGTCGCTATAAATGAGATGAGTCCAGATTATTTTTAGTGGACGTGATATAAAGGTCTAGAAAGATGCTTGTAGTGTTCCTGTTGAGTGTTAGTGGACGTGATATAACGGTCCAGGAAGATGCTTGTAGTGTTCTTGTTGCCTGTTAGTGGACGTGATATAACGGTCCAGAAAGATGCTTGTAGTGTTCTTGTTGAGTGTTAGTGGACGTGATATAACGGTCCAGGAAGATGCTTGTAGTGTTCCTGTTGAGTGTTAGTGGACGTGATATAACGGTCCAGGAAGATGCTTGTAGTGTTCTTGTTGAGTGTTAGTGGACGTGATATAACGGTCCAGGAAGATGCTTGTAGTGTTCCTGTTGAGTGTTAGTGGACGTGATATAACGGTCCAGAAAGATGCTTGTAGTGTTCATGTTGTGTGTCAACTCTACCTAATGGAAACCTGATTACACACACACACACATAATTAGTTTACCACTGTGTTGACATTCCTGTGACCTGACCATGTTCGTGAGGTCATCACATAACCTGGCTCTTGCCTGTGTTGTTGTGATAGTGGGTACGACCACTTGCTGTTCTTGTGGTAGTGGGTACGACCACTCGCTGTTGTTGTGGTAGTGGGCATGACCACTCGCTATTGTGGTAGTGGGTACGACCACTCGCTGTTGTTGTGGTAGTGGGTACGACCACTCGCTGTTGTTGTGGTAGTGGGCATGACCACTCGCTATTGTGGTAGTGGGTACGACCACTCGCTGTTGTTGTGGTAGTGGGTACGACCACTCGCTGTTGTTGTGGTAGTGGGCATGACCACTCGCTATTGTGGTAGTGGGCATGACCACTCGCTATTGTGGTAGTGGGTACGACCACTCTCTGTTGTGGTAGTGGGTACGACCACTCTCTGTTGTTGTGGTAGTGGGCACGACCAGTCGCTGTTGTTGTGGTAGTGGGCACGACCAGTCGCTGTTGTTGTGGTAGTGGGTACGACCACTCTCTGTTGTTGTGGTAGTGGGTACGACCACTCTCTGTTGTTGTGGTAGTGGGCACGACCACTCTCTGTTGTTGTGGTAGTGGGCACGACCAGTCGCTGTTGTTGTGGTAGTGGGCACGACCAGTCGCTGTTGTTGTGGTAGTGGGCACGACCAGTCGCTGTTGTTGTGGTAGTGGGCACGACCAGTCGCTGTTGTTGTGGTAGTGGGCACGACCAGTCGCTGTTGTTGCGGTAGTGGGCACGACCACTCGTTGTTGTGGTAGTGGGCACGACCAGTCGCTGTTGTTGTGGTAGTGGGTAAGACCACTCGCTATTGTTGTGGTAGTGGGTACGACCACTCGTTGTTGTGGTAGTGGGCACGACCAGTCGCTGTTGTTGTGGTAGTGGGCACGACCAGTCGCTGTTGTTGTGGTAGTGGGCACGACCACTCGTTGTTGTGGTAGTGGGCACGACCACTCGCTGTTGTTGTGGTAGTGGGTACGACCATTCGCTGTTGTTGTGGTAGTGGGTACGACCACTCTCTTGTTGTGGTAGTGGGTACGACCACTCGCTGTTGTTGTGGTAGTGGGTATGACCACTCGCTGTTGTTGTGGTAATGGGTACGACCACTCGCTGTTGTTGTGGTAGTGGGTACGACCACTCGCTGTTGTTGTGGTAGTGGGTACGACCACTCGCTGTTGTTGTGGTAGTGGGTACGACCACTCGCTGTTGTTGTGGTAGTGGGCATGACCACTTGCTATTGTTGTGGTAGTGGGTACGACCACTCGCTGTTGTTGTGGTAGTGGGCATGACCACTCGCTATTGTTGTGGTAGTGGGTACGACCACTCGCTGTTGTGGTAGTGGGCACGACCACTCGCTGTTGTTGTGGTAATGGGCACAACTACTAGCTGTTGTTGTGGCAGTTGTGATGATAGTAGTAGTGGTTGTGGTGGTGATGACAGAGGTTGTTGTGGGTGAAAATAGCATTGATGGCGTGGATGGTGGTGGTGATGGCAGCAGTTGTGGTTGTAGACTGTGGTGGTGGTGATGGCAGCAGTTGTGGTTGTAGACTGTGGTGGTGGTGATCATTCAGAGTAATGTCCTATTTACAATTATAAACATTCACATAAATTCTCCTATATACATCCCTGACACACTGTTTGGTTAGTATATCTCGCACTTTATTGCCAGAAATTTCTAACTTGGCTTCCCGGAAAAGATACAAATTCACTATCGTTCATTCAATATCTTTCTTGCTAGTCACAATCCAACTGACCCTCTCAAGTGTATAATATTTTCTTTCCGGAGGAAATGACCTGTTAAGAACGCTTCCAAGAAACCCAATATACACACTATCAACTCGTGTATATGTTGTGTTTACTATGTGTTATGTTTACTAATTTGCTACGTAATGTTTGATACATGATGCACACTACACAATGTTTGCTACGTAATGTTTGATACATGATGCACACTACACAATGTTTGCTACGTAATGTTTGATACATGATGCACACTACACAATGTTTGCTACGTAATGTTTGATACATGATGCACACTACACAATGTTTGCTACGTAATGTTTGATACATGATGCACACTACACAATGTTTGCTACGTAATGTTTGATACATGATGCACACTACACAATGTTTGCTACGTAATGTTTGATACATGATGCACACTACACAATGTTTGCTACGTAATATGTGTTCGCTGAAGTGATGAACTCTCTTCATCTGTTTGATCTAGATCATCTATTTTCTGTTGACTGGGGGTAACCATGACAACATCTCATGCAGCACCAGGATGACGAACTAAAACAAGCAGAAATCTTTCGTATGCATGTAAAGGTTGTAAAATATTATCCATACCAGATTGTCGTCTTACAACTGACAAGTAATGTTCCTTACTCTCATCTTACAACTCATCTCACAATTTACAACTTCGTCTTCATTATAAACCCCAGACATATCAGTAACATTATTACTGCCAACATAAATGATAAAATTCTGGATACATGTAACTGTGTAAATCAATTTTGTGTGGATACCATCTGAAAATGAGAGGGTTGATAAATTGGCAGAAACTGACGACAGTGCAGAAAAATGAACATTTGCAGAATCAGCTGTTATTAGGATTACGTTTCCCCCTGTGTACATCATTATATCAATATGATTAAGATGTATTTGGAATGATACTAATCAATGACCTGATAAAGTTACCAATGACATGACAAAACTTTACAAAGAGTGAAACATTGTCCACAAAAGTTTGTTGTACAAGGTGTCTCTTCGTCACAATTATCATCAATCTGGCATTAAGATCGAGGAAGCAGCAAGGCGAGAGACAGTATGGATCACACTCTACCTTAAATATATCATCAGACTGAATGGGAAATACTACATAGATCATAACTGTTGAATATATAAGGATATATTTTAAGACACAGTGAGTCTGTACATTATTACAATATCATAGATTTAGATGAAGCAAATGGTTATATTAAGATGGAAATAAAAACGTACAAACTGGTTCGGTTAGCTTATTTGTGTAAGTGACAGGCTGGAGAAGTAACTCCAGGATATGACAGACCAAAGTGTACAGAAAGCAGGATATGGTTACTTGGTTAACTGGGCCAAAAGCTTGTCGACTCTCAGAGGGTGTGTTTGAAAATCATATAAGGTAAGATATTTTAGTGCCCCATACACCACAGCAAGAGTATTGCTGTTCGCTGCTGATAACACAACACATAATGTCGAGCCTGAGCCTCCAGTTGTCTCATTTCCACCTCTGTGTCTCAAGAGGGAATCACCTTACCCCTTCACATCCCCCGTGGTGAGGCAATGCTTATTGCTGACTCTCCCTTTACCCCCTCCCCGCAAAAACTCTAAGTAAGTTTATTAAGGTACAGGGTCACACTAACAGAAAGGAGAGAAGGAGGGAGTATATATAGGCCAGCAGACAGGGACGGGACAAGAGAGGTAGTAGGAAAGGAAGAAGAGAGGTAATGGTAGAGGTAGTGGTAGTAGTGGTGGAGTCTGTCAAATACTAAGAAAGAAGAGCACTGAAAGGGAGCTTAGGGGCCCACAAGGAGCTAGGGGCCCACAAGGAGCTAGGGGCCCACAGAGGATAGGAGCAAGAATACAGAGGGGGGGATAATAAAGGACAAATACCCAAGGTTTAACCTGATTCTTTTTTCCCCTTCTCCCTCTTCCTTTTCTTCTTTCTCCTTTGGGTTTTATTTCTTCTGCCGTGGATATTTGCCCTTTATTATTCCCCCCCCCTCTGTGTTCTTGCTCCTATCCTCTGTGGGCCCCTAGCTCCCGTGTGGGCCCCTAGCTTCCTTGTGGGCTCCTAGCTCCCTTGCGGTGCTCCTCTTTCTTACTATCTGACTGGTTCCACTACTACTACCTCTACCACTACCTCTCTTCCTCCTTTCCTACTACCTCTCTTGTCCTGTCTCTGTCTGCTGGCCTATATATACTCCCTCCTTCTTTCCTTTCTGTTAGTGTGACTTTGTAAATGGTCCAAGTCGGACCGCAACGTTGTCGTAAGCTCCTCTCTTCTATGTGCGGGTTATTTGTGTAGAGTTTGCAACGTGAGTTGAGTTAGATGTGAAGATAAGTTCCATCTTATCATCCATGGTGGAGTAACATGGCTCATGTTCCATACATGGTAAGGTGTAGTAATCCATAATGCAATAAACCCAGGCCTACAATATTAACCCCATAATAGCAAACAAAACACTTACAAAATAAATACCCATTATCCCAGCACCCAACAATACCATAACCTACCCAGGGTTCAGAATACCACCCACAATGCAATTTCACACAACACCAATTCGACAAAACTTACCCTACGATACAATTCCACACAATACCAACACTCTGAAGAATGGCGAATAAAATGTTTTTGTACTGCAGATTCATTTAATAAGCGATTTAAGAGATACGCTTACTGAGAATTTCATAAAGTTAATCAGCGAGTGAATGGGACCTGGAGGCACTCATCTCCCCACACCCAGTTATTAATTAGGGCTTAACTGGTAGCAGCTTACACCAGGTGGTGTGCGTCTTCGTTAGTATGGGTGTGAGCGCCTCGTTATCCTGGGTATGAGCACCTCGTTATCCTAGGTGCGAGCACCTCGTTACCGCCTCCACCACTGGCTTTCACCTGCCAATAGTCATCTTGGGGGTTGGTCAATGATGTGTTTCAGTATCTCTTCATACCTAGGTTTCCTGCGTCACTTTATCCCTTGTAGTAATATATCTCCTACACATGCCCACGCACTTGTAACCACACCTGCTGACGCACCAGAACCCACATCTGCCCACACTACAGTATCTGAGTGGCAGGGCGTTCTACTTATAAACTAAAGGATCTCTGTTCGATTTGGGAAAAATCGAGATGTACAGGCAAGTCTCCTTAAATCTACTGTCTCTGTTCAGCTAGCAGAAAATAAACACCAAAGAGTTAGTTGTTGTTGTGGATGGCGTCCCAGGAAAAAAATCCCAGTACAAACAGGCCACAATATCCGAGTCTCTTTAATCACTCTGGGTTAATAGTCCACTGGGGTTAATAATCCTAGGTAAATCATGTACACCTGTCCACACGGCTGCTCCTACACCTGTCTAAAGACTGTATTTAATATTAGTGCTATGCTTGGTGCAAGGTTAGTAAGTTTATTTAGGTACAGGTACACATAAGTTTAACATATGTAAACTACCTTGGATAACCCAAAGAAGTCTGACAAAGTGACTTAACTCTGATCATGTGAAGTAAACTTGCCTAATGAGAAGTGTCAGTGAGGTGGACATAAATGGTATAAAATACTGACACAATTGAAAAATAAACACAAATGTAGTATATTGCACAAGTTTGTTAATCTCCCAAATGCTGCAGCAGTTATTTGGTTGATGTGCACTTCAGATGTGCTCTGTATAATACTCACCCCAAGATCCTTTTCCTTGAGGTAGGTTTGCAGTCTTTGGCCCCCTAAACTGTACCCTGAGATCTCTGACCTTCCCCGATCTTCAAGACTTTACACTTGGTGGGGTTAAACCCTAGGAGCCAGTTGCTAGACCAGGCTTGCAGCTTGTCCAGATCCCTTTGTAATCCTGCCCGGTCCTCATCCGACTGAATTCTCCTCACTAGCTTCACATCGTCTGCAAACAGGGACACTTTCGAGTCTATCCCTTCCGTCATGTTATTTAGTTACCATTTTGTCCCAGGCACATGTCGATTAGACACTAGTCATTCACATTCTGTGTATATCATTGTGTGTATCCACACTGACCACTGTGTATATCACTGTGCTTAACCACAATAATAACCCCAATGGAAATAAGCCATTCTCCGACTTTTTTGGGTTATCCCAGGTTCTCTACACATATGCTGCTATGTATGATAATCTATGTAACTGTATTTGTGTATACCTGAATAAACTTACTAACTGTATATATCCACACTGGTCACTGTATAAGTCACTGTTTATATCCACACTGATCACTGTATATGTCACTGTTTATATCCACACTGATCACTGTATATGTCACTGTTTATATCCACACTGACCACTGTATATGTCACTGTTTATATCCACACTGGTCACTGTATACGTCACTGTTTATATCCACACTGATCACTGTATATGTCACTGTTTATATCCACACTGATCACTGTATATGTCACTGTTTATATCCACACTGATCACTGTATATGTCACTGTTTATATCCACACTGGTCACTGTATACGTCACTGTTTATATCCACACTGATCACTGTATATGTCACTGTTTATATCCACACTGGTCACTGTATACGTCACTGTTTATATCCACACTGGTCACTGTATACGTCACCGTTTATATCCACACTGACCACTGTGTAATATGTAAATAAAAATATAGATCAAATAAAGAAACATGCACACAAACTCTGTGTTTCTTTTATTTATTCTTAAGTCACACCCTCCATTCTCTCTCTCTCTCTCTCTCTCTCTCTCTCTCTCTCTCTCTCTCTCTCTCTCTCTCTCTCTCTCTCTCTCTCTCTCTCTCTCTATCTCTCTCTCTTTTTTTTTTTTTTTTTTTTTTTTTTTTTTTTTACACATGGTTTGACAAGGTTAAGGATCCCTAGCTTTATTGACAAGCTATTTACAGGTTAAGGATTCCTAACTTTATTGACAAGCTAAGAGCTGTTACCTACATCAGCTCATTTGAAAGCATTTTTATTGTTATGAGACATACAAGTAGGGAACAGGATGAAGTTGGAGCCATCTGTGGGCCAGCATTTTCATTTGATCAACTGACGTTATCTCGTTGACATCATTATGCTGAACGAATGTGTTCCATACTCGAGTCATCCTGGGTATGTATGATCTCAGATGGAGTGATGTTCTGGAGAAGGGTACAGCCAGAGTGAAGTTGCTGCTTTCTGCCCGTCTTGTGGCATAAAAGCTTGTTTCGCGCTGTCCTCGAAGTGGATCCAAGTGTGGTATTTTGACAATATTGGCCTTGTACATAACAGTAAGGCCACCCACATCCCTCCTATGTTGAAGGCTCTGCTGAAATGACAGATCCATCCAGGATGGGTCCAGGCGAGAGATGAGACGTCTTGCTCTGTTCTCTACTCTGTCAAGCAGTCGCAGATGAGAGGGGGGACAGGCAAACCAAGAAAGTGGAGCATACTCAAGGTGTGAGCGTACTTGTGCCTCGTACAGTATCTTGCAACCCCTACTGTCAAGCAGATGCGAGATACGGCGAAGTGCTGTAAGCTTCCTGGCTGCCTTGTTTGCAAGATTTACAACATGGTTCTTCATGGTTAGTTTGGAGTCAAATTTCACCCCAAGGATATCAACTTCTTCTCCAGGTGCCAACATCCTCCCATTCATCCTTACTACTGCACCAGCATTACCATCATGGTGCCTAGAGACGATCATCATTTGCGTTTTCTCAGGTGCAAATGTTACTTGCCATCTATTTCCCCAAGCTGATATAGCTCTCAGCTGGTGATTGATGTAGCTTAGAGCAGCTGGCATTTCTTCTCTCTCTCTCTCTCTCTCTCTCTCTCTCTCTCTCTCTCTCTCTCTCTCTCTCTCTCTCTCTCTCTCTCTCTCTCTCTCTCTCTCTCTCTCTCTCTCTCTCTCTCTCTCTCTCTCTCTGCTTACCTTTCAAATTCAAATTCAAATATTTATTTCCTTGTAAAGTTTACAATGTGTGGTTTACATGTTATAATATTTTAATTACAAAGATGGCCACTATCGTGCCTGGGCACATCGGCCAGACTTATACTAATTCTTACGCTATATTGATATAGGTTATATTTGAGCAGTACATTTGAACATATTATTAGATACGTAATTGATATTACAAGGCCTCCAGTGGAAATAAATCACTTTATCCGACTTTTTTTGGTGGTTAACCTAGGTAATTTACGCTATGTTACTATATATATGTATATATATATATATATATATATATATATATATATATATATATATATATATATATATATATATATATATATATATATATAATTTATGTAACTATTTATGTGTACCTGTACCTAAATAAAGTTACAAGTGACCCCTAGCAGTGTCCGTCAACCAGCCTCCCGTTTTCTTCCAGGAGTGACTGTGACATTCTGACATAAACTTGATCTCAGTCCCCTGAAGCAGTGACGCATCTGAGACGATCTCCTCCCCAGGAGATAATCTCCGTCCGAGGCGTAATAAGCTTTTGAGAGAGATTAGAGAGAGAGAGATAGAGGGGTGAGAGGAATTAGGAATGGGAGAGAAAAAATAAGAATTACCCGGGTTCAATCCTGGGGTAGAATCTACCCCCAGGTAGATTATAGATTTTAGATTTGCTGCCAGGTGAACAAAGGTTACAGGTGCAAAGAACATACCGAAGGTCTCTATCTACCCGACAGATAGAGTAGATAGAAACCAAAGAACTTACCGAAGGTCTCTACCCGGTAGAGACTTTCGGTATGTTCTTTGCACCTATTACCTTTGTTCACCTGGCAGTAAATAGGTACCTGGGTGTTAGCTAACTGCTGTACGTGGCATGCAGGGTGCTGGTAGTGTATCTTAGATAGGACAGCTCTTTAGCTTGTGAGCTGAGGTTGGACAACAGCTCAAGGACCCCTAATGGAAATAAGACTTTTTTTGGGATTATCACAGGTAATCTACACATACATGTATGCTGATATGTACGATAATTTATGTAACTGTATTTATGTGTACCTGTACCTGAATAAACTTACTTACATACTTAGATGTATATTCAAAGACGTAGAATACACTTCCGGTTTCTATTTACTAGATGGTTCCGCCACCACCATCACCACTACCACTACCACCATCACAACTACCGCCACCACTACTACCACCACTACTACCATCAATTTCATGACGATAATCATAAGACAAAAGAAATATGATAGTTAAGGTCTCATATACAGTGACTGATAACTACCAACAAAAATAATTTTATAAACTTAATTACAAACAAAATGAAACATCAAAGATTTTTATGAGTTACGAATCTATCCAATTTAGGGGAAAGAGGGACATAAGCAGCGGTTAGGTTTATGTTATGTCGTAAATAATGAGATTACCAGCCTTATTGTGGACAAACTTTTAAACCTGCGTGTGTGTGTTTAAATGATTGTATCTGTGCAAATGTTTTGTGTGGGTGTTGTAATGTTTATGATTACAGTAATGTTTATGGTCACAATAATGTTTGTGATCATAGTAATGTTTATGGTCACAGTAATGTTTATGGTCACAATAATGTTTGTGATCATAGTAATGTTTATGGTCACACGCTCAACAAGAACCGTTTGGCAACGAGGTGACTCAACAAAGACAAGGAACGTTGAGTAGTTGACGTTAGTTTGAGCACATCTCGTCTCTCACTTAACATAGATGAAAACAAGGCGTTAGTATGTTGCTTTGTGTGCAGAGTCACGTGACCTGGGCTACGTCCACTGCCGCACTGATCACCTCAAAAGAATTAGTGCTGTCTCTAGTGTTGTACCTTCCGTATTCGACTGAAGAAGCCAGGTGTGTAGGCGAAACGTTTCGGCAGTAAAAATACCCAAGTGTTGCACATGTGACTTATTTATTAACTTGTGGGTATAACATTAATAATAAGACTGACATAGTGTTGTTTAATATGCAGGGTCGTGCGAGGTGGGTTGGTTCCACTGTGGCAACAACAGCACCTTCTGTGTGGAACAGAGATTTCTGTGCAACGGAGAAGAGGATTGTCCAGACGGCCACGACGAACTCAACTGTGGTGAGCACCTCTTATTTAATGTAGTGAATATCAGCTGTCACATGTGCTGTGCATCTGTAGCCATCTGTCATAATACCGTTGTTACCTATGGTAATACCCTGTGTGTCACTTGTGGTGATTATTTGTAATCACCTGAGCTAAATAACTGTCATCACCTGAGGTGAGTAACCTTAATTATAATTAATATTATTGTTTATTATTGAGACTCTGAACATATAATTAACATGTATGGCTATGGTGGAATGTATTTAATGGTATGCCATATATATATATATATATATATATATATATATATATATATATATATATATATATATATATATATATATATATATATATATATATATATATATATATATATATATATATATATATATATATGCAAAACAACCACTCTGAAAGAATAGAGAAATTCCAAGCGCTTTCGTGACTACTCACATTATCAAGGAACTATGAAAGTAAAGCATCCAAGGAAGCTATATAAGGGGTCTGGCCAGCACCTCACTATCAGATCCCACAACGGTTAAACACCTGACGCGCGCCGACCCAACTTGGATAGGTCCTTTGCACAACTCACCCACAAACTATTCTACCCAAGAAAATTTAAAAATTATTTGTCCACTGTATTATTAAATTCTTCCCAAATATATATATATATATATATATATATATATATATATATATATATATATATATCTATATATATATATATGTCGTGCCGAATATGTAAAATTGGTCAATTAGCAAGAACTCATTTAAAATTAAGTTCTTTCTAAAATTTTCTCTCATACGTTTAAAGATATATTTTTTTCATTAATGTTGATGTAAAAATTTAAAATTTTGCACCAAAAGGAACTTAGAAAACTTACCTAACCTTATTATAACAAGAACAATTTATTTTAGCCTAACCCAACTAAATATATTTTAGATTTGTTTACAATAATTTAATACTAAACAAACACAGTGAAATTTATTTTTTTCGTTAGGTTCAGAATGATTTTGGTGAAATTATTGCGCACACAAATTTTCACTTGTCCTATATGGCAAGATGAGCGTTGCTATTTAAGCCAAGATCGCAAGTTCTGCCTATTCGGCACGACATATATATAAATATATATACATATATTTATATATATATATAGCATAATATATATGTATATATATATATGTATATATATATATATATATTACACAAGGAAGGGGTGTCTCTGATGGCTTAGAGATTCTACTGTTGCCAGCTCAATGGTTTTGGATGCGTTTTTTATTTATATCCAGTCATTTGCATTGGGGGCGGGGAGGGGAGGGCTGATAGGGGGAGGGGAGGGGAGGGCTGATAGGGGGAGGGGAGGGGAGGGCTGATAGGGGGAGGGGAGGGGAGGGCTGATAGGGGAAGGGGAGGGGAGGGCTGATAGGGGAAGGGGAGGGGAGGGCTGATAGGGGAAGGGGAGGGGAGGGCTGATAGGGGAAGGGGAGGGGAGAGTTGAGGGGAAAAACAGTGGTGACAATTTGCATTCATCAGTCGCAGTCATCAGTCGAACCCTCGGTCACTAATGTTGCTTTTATTGTTATGATAACCACAATATTTCTGCCAAGTGTTATGACCACAGTGTTTCTGTCCAGTGTTATGACCACGGTATTTCTGTCCAGTGTTATGACCACAGTGTTTCTGTACGGTGTTATGACCACAGTATTTCTGTCCAGTGTTATGACCACAGTATTTCTGTACGGTGTTATGACCACAGTGTTTCTGTGGTGTTATGACCACAGTGTTTCTGTCCAGTGTTATGACTACAGTGTTTCTCTCCAGTGTTATGACCACAGTGTTTCTGCCAAGTGTTATTACCACAGTGTTTCTGTCCGGTGTTATGACCATAGTATTTCTGCCAAGTGTTATGACCACAGTGTTTCTGTCCGGTGTTATGACCACACTGTGTCTTGTAGCCTCGTACTAATTCGGAAAGATTCTCTTAGCTCGTAACATTATTACCTTCCTCTAGGGCTCTGTAATCCCACTGAGACACTTGTTGGGGATTTAGTACAGGATTTACTAGATCGTGGTGGCATTATTGTGGATGAAATATAAAAAAATAAGTTCAAGCAGTTTTTCAAATTGTTTTGCCGTAAATGATTTCGGTTATATATTAGGCGTACATTCTGCTGGCTTTCCTAGAAGATTTAAAGGCCTCTGGTGGAAAACTGGGTCACACAGGATTATACACAGAGGTATATTTCTGTCAGCGTATATATGTTGATAGACATTAAAGTATATTTTGACTGGTGTTGAAAAGGTTACTTGCAGCCTTAATGATCCTCGTGTAGTTGACAGTCTTGAAACTCCATTAACCAACCAGATTGGAAAATCTTCAAAAATTTTAATTTTAGATAAATCCCCTGACGACGTTTTGGTCCGTCCCGGCCAATTAACTTTAATTATATCAGACGCAACGCAGCGTCACTTTGCTAATTATGCTAAGTCAACCAACTCCTGGGGAAGAAAGGATGGTTTTATGAGAGCAACTTTGTTACCGTTGTTTAGATCGTTCCAGGAAGACTTGCACTTAGTTGTAATGAAACCAATCTTATTACTGTGAGAGGTGACAACCCCTACACAACTGTGAGAGGTGACAACCCTTACACTACTGTGACACTGTGAGAGGTGACAACCCTTACACAACTGTGAGAGGTGACAACCCCTACACAACTGTGAGAGGTGACAACCCTTACACTACTGTGAGAGGTGACAACCCTTACACAACCGTGAGAGGTGACAACCCTTACACAACTGTGACACTGTGAGAGGTGACAACCCTTACACTACTGTGAGACTGTGAGAGGTGACAACCCTTACACTACTGTGAGAGGTGACAACCCTTACACTACTGTGACACTGTGAGAGGTGACAACCCTTACACTACTGTGAGAGGTGACAACCCCTACACAACTGTGAGAGGTGACAACCCTTACCCTACTGTGACACTGTGAGAGGTGACAACCCTTACACTACTGTGAAAGGTGACAACCCTTACACTACTGTGACACTGTGAGAGGTGACAACCCTTACACTACTGTGAGAGGTGACAACCCCTACACAACTGTGAGAGGTGACAACCCTTACACTACTGTGAGACTGTGAGAGGTGACAACCCTTACACTACTGTGAGAGGTGACAACCCTTACACTACTGTGACACTGTGAGAGGTGACAACCCTTACACTACTGTGAGAGGTGACAACCCCTACACAACTGTGAGAGGTGACAACCCTTACACTACTGTGACACTGTGAGAGGTGACAACCCTTACACTACTGTGAGAGGTGACAACCCCTACACAACTGTGAGAGGTGACAACCCTTACACTACTGTGAGAGGTGGCAACCCTTACACTACTGTGAGAGGTGACAACCCTTACACTACTGTGAGAGGTGACAACCCTTACACTACTGTGAGAGGTGACAACCCCTACACAACTGTGAGAGGTGACAACCCTTACACTACTGTGAGAGGTGACAACCCCTACACTACTGTGACACTGTGAGAGGTGACAACCCTTACACTACTGTGAGAGGTGACAACCCTTACACTACTGTGAGAGGTGACAACCCCTACACAACTGTGAGAGGTGACAACCCTTACACTACTGTGAGAGGTGACAACCCTTACACTACTGTGAGAGGTGACAACCCCTACACAACTGTGAGAGGTGACAACCCTTACACTACTGTGAGAGGTGACAACCCCTACACAACTGTGAGAGGTGACAACCCCTACACAACTGTGAGAGGTGACAACCCCTACACTACTGTGAGAGGTGACAACCCCTACACTACTGTGAGAGGTGACAACCCTTACACTACTGTGAGAGGTGACAACCCTTACACTACTGTGAGAGGTGACAACCCCTACACAACTGTGAGAGGTGACAACCCTTACACTACTGTGAGAGGTGACAACCCCTACTGTGAGAGGTGACACTACTACAACTACTGTGAGAGGTGACAACCCTTACACTTGACAACCCCTACACTACTGTGAGAGGTGACAACCCTTACACTACTGTGAGAGGTGACAACCCTTACACTACTGTGAGAGGTGACAACCCCTACACAACTGTGAGAGGTGACAACCCTTACACTACTGTGAGAGGTGACAACCCCTACACAACTGTGAGAGGTGACAACCCTTACACTACTGTGAGAGGTGACAACCCCTACACAACTGTGAGAGGTGACAACCCTTACACTACTGTGAGAGGTGACAACCCCTACACTACTGTGAGAGGTGACAACCCCTACACTACTGTGAGAGGTGACAACCCCTACACTACTGTGAGAGGTGACAACCCCTACACTACTGTGAGAGGTGACAACCCCTACACTACTGTGAGAGGTGACAACCCCTACACAACTGTGAGAGGTGACAACCCTTACACTACTGTGAGAGGTGACAACCCCTACACTACTGTGAGAGGTGACAACCCCTACACAACTGTGAGAGGTGACAACCCTTACACTACTGTGAGAGGTGACAACCCCTACACTACTGTGAGAGGTGACAACCCCTACACTACTGTGAGAGGTGACAACCCCTACACTACTGTGAGAGGTGACAACCCCTACACTACTGTGAGAGGTGACAACCCCTACACTACTGTGAGAGGTGACAACCCCTACATTACTGTGAGAGGTGACAACCCCTACACTACTGTGAGAGGTGGCAACCCTTACACTACTGTGAGAGGTGACAACCCCTACACAACTGTGAGAGGTGGCAACCCTTACACTACTGTGAGAGGTGACAACCCCTACACTACTGTGAGAGGTGACAACCCCTACACTACTGTGAGAGGTGACAACCCCTACACTACTGTGAGAGGTGACAACCCCTACACTACTGTGAGAGGTGACAACCCCTACACTACTGTGAGAGGTGACAACCCCTACACTACTGTGAGAGGTGACAACCCCTACACTACTGTGAGAGGTGACAACCCCTACACTACTGTGAGAGGTGACAACCCCTACACCACTGTGAGAGGTGACAACCCCTACACTACTGTGAGAGGTGACAACCCTTACACAACTGTGAGAGGTGACAACCCCTACACAACTGTGAGAGGTGACAACCCCTACACTACTGTGAGAGGTGACAACCCCTACACAACTGTGAGAGGTGACAACCCCTACACAACTGTGAGAGGTGACAACCCCTACACTACTGTGAGAGGTGACAACCCCTACACAACTATGAGAGGTGACAACCCCTACACAACTGTGAGAGGTGACAACCCTTACATAACTAACTGTGAGATAACATTTACACAAGTAACTGTTATTTGTGCATGGACAACAGTCCTTCCAACAGTATCTGTTATTTTTGCATGGACAACAGTCCTTCCAACAGTAACTGATATTTGTGCATGGACAACAGTCCTTCCAACAGTAACTGTTATTTTTGCATGGACAACAGTCCTTCCAACAGTAACTGTCATTTTTGCATGGACAACAGCCCTTCCAACAGTAACTGTCATTTTTGCATGGACAAGTCCTTCCAACAGTAACTGTTATTTTTGCATGGACAACAGTCCTTCCAACAGTAACTGATATTTGTGCATGGACAACAGTCCTTCCAACAGTAACTGTTATTTTTGCATGGACAACAGTCCTTCCAACAGTAACTGTTATTTTTGCATGGACAACAGTCCTTCCAACAGTAACTGATATTTGTGCATGGACAACAGTCCTTCCAACAGTAACTGTTATTTTTGCATGGACAACAGTCCTTCCAACAGTAAATTGGCTTATAATGTAGTTGAGGAGTCAGTAACTTGGCCGCTGGAGTCTCAGGAAAGTTTTCCTCCCAACTTGAAGGATTGTCCCAATTATGTCTGGTGAAGCGGGAGACATGAAGCGGAGAGAACAGGCTTCAAGAGTAAGCTTCTTGGTAATACTTCGTCAGCCTTCTTCCTCAAACACAGACACAAACATCAACATTTATTGAAGGAGAATTCTTAATCAAGAAGATTTTTGTAATGGCAGATTCTGAAGTGAAACGATGATGGTAATGTAGATAAATGGCTCAGAGAACCGACAGGATGATGAATCTGACTCTTGTCCAGCACTTGAGTATCTTCATTGTGGAAACGTTTCGCCAACCAGTGGCTTCCTCAGTCCAGTACGGAAAATAATGGTTGAAGATCAAAAGGAGTTTGAAGTAATCAGTCCCTCAGTCAGGAGTCGATGTGTCCAGTCTATCAATCTTAAACACATCGACATCACATCACCTTCGAACTGCGGGACTGAGTTCCTCAAACTCCTTCTAATCTTCATTATTTTCTGTACTGGACTGAAGAAACCACTGGCTGGTGAATCGTTTCCACAATAAACCCAAGTATTGCACAAGTGTATAATTCATCGATGTCGTTAATGTTCTTTGAGTCAAGGAAGAATCTTAATTAAACTTTAACGAGAAAGTAAAGCCCAGTTATATTTTTATGCATAATTTCCAATATTTTGACCATCTGAACTGTCTAACAAGATGTGTTCTCTGGCTCCCTCGTCATCTTGCAGCTACAAATTGCAGCATTGAACTATGCATGCAAATATGCTTCATTAATATGAAAATTTAGTAAAGCGTATGTCAGGGGGAGGGGACGGGGGAAAAAAGATTGGTTGTTTAGTCTAAGGTATCTTTGTAGGGCAGTGATCACCTCTGAGGTATTGTTGTAGGTCAGTGATCACCTCTGAGGTATTGTTGTAGGTCAGTGATCACCTCTGAGGTATTGTTGTAGGTCAGTGATCACCTCTGAGGTATTGTTGTAGGTCAGTGATCACCTCTGAGGTATTGTTGTAGGTCAGTGATCACCTCTGAGGTATTGTTGTAGGGCAGTGATCACCTCTGAGGTATTGTTGTAGGGCAATGATCACCTCTGAGGTATTGTTGTAGGGCAGTGATCACCTCTGAGGTATTGTTGTAGGGCAGTGATCACCTCTGAGGTATTGTTGTAGGGCAGTGATCACCTCTGAGGTATTGTTGTAGGGCAGTGATCACCTCTGAGGTATTGTTGTAGGGCAATGATCACCTCTGAGGTATTGTTGTAGGTCAGTGATCACCTCTGAGGTATTGTTGTAGGTCAGTGATCACCTCTGAGGTATTGTTGTAGGTCAGTGATCACCTCTGAGGTATTGTTGTAGGTCAGTGATCACCTCTGAGGTATTGTTGTAGGGCAGTGATCACCTCTGAGGTATTGTTGTAGGGCAGTGATCACCTCTGAGGTATTGTTGTAGGGCAGTGATCACCTCTGAGGTATTGTTGTAGGGCAGTGATCACCTCTGAGGTATTGTTGTAGGGCAGTGATCACCTCTGAGGTATTGTTGTAGGACAGTGATCACCTCTGAGGTATTGTTGTAGGACAGTGATCACCTCTGAGGTATTGTTGTAGGGCAGTGATCACCTCTGAGGTATTGTTGTAGGGCAGTGATCACCTCTGAGGTATTGTTGTAGGTCAGTGATCAGCTCTGAGGTATTGTTGTAGGTCAGTGATCACCTCTGAGGTATCGTTGTAGGTCAGTGATCACCTCTGAGGTATTGTTGTAGGTCAGTGATTAGCTCTGAGGTATCGTTGTAGGTCAGTGATCAGCTCTGAGGTATTGTTGTAGGACAGTGATCAGCTCTGAGGTATTGTTGTAGGTCAGTGATCACCTCTGAGGTATTGTTGTAGGTCAGTGATCACCTCTGAGGTATTGTTGTAGGTCAGTGATCATCTCTGAGGTATTGTTGTAGGGCAGTGATCACCTCTGAGGTATTGTTGTAGGTCAGTGATCACCTCTGAGGTATTGTTGTAGGGCAGTGATCACCTCTGAGGTATTGTTGTAGGGCAGTGATCACCTCTGAGGTATTGTTGTAGGGCAATGATCACCTCTGAGGTATTGTTGTAGGTCAGTGATCACCTCTGAGGTATTGTTGTAGGTCAGTGATCACCTCTGAGGTATTGTTGTAGGTCAGTGATCACCTCTGAGGTATTGTTGTAGGATCACCTCAGTGATCACCTCTGAGGTATTGTTGTAGGGCAGTGATCACCTCTGAGGTATTGTTGTAGGGCAGTGATCACCTCTGAGGTATTGTTGTAGGGCAGTGATCACCTCTGAGGTATTGTTGTAGGGCAGTGATCACCTCTGAGGTATTGTTGTAGGGCAGTGATCACCTCTGAGGTATTGTTGTAGGACAGTGATCACCTCTGAGGTATTGTTGTAGGACAGTGATCACCTCTGAGGTATTGTTGTAGGGCAGTGATCAGCTCTGAGGTATTGTTGTAGGACAGTGATCACCTCTGAGGTATTGTTGTAGGTCAGTGATCAGCTCTGAGGTATTGTTGTAGGGCAGTGATCAGCTCTGAGGTATCGTTGTAGGTCAGTGATCGCCTCTGAGGTATTGTTGTAGGTCAGTGATCACCTCTGAGGTATTGTTGTAGGTCAGTGATCACCTCTGAGGTATTGTTGTAGGTCAGTGATCAGCTCTGAGGTATCGTTGTAGGTCAGTGATCAGCTCTGAGGTATTGTTGTAGGTCAGTGATCAGCTCTGAGGTATTGTTGTAGGTCAGTGATCAGCTCTGAGGTATTGTTGTAGGACAGTGATCAGCTCTGAGGTATTGTTGTAGGTCAGTGATCACTTCTGAGGTATTGTTGTAGGTCAGTGATCACCTCTGAGGTATTGTTGTAGGTCAGTGATCACTTCTGAGGTATTGTTGTAGGACAGTGATCAGCTCTGAGGTATTGTTGTAGGTCAGTGATCACTTCTGAGGTATCGTTGCAGGCCAGTGATCAGCTCTGAGGTATTGTTGTAGGTCAGTGATCACTTCTGAGGTATTGTTGTAGGACAGTGATCAGCTCTGAGGTATTGTTGTAGGTCAGTGATCACTTCTGAGGTATTGTTGTAGGTCAGTGATCACTTCTGAGGTATCGTTGCAGGCCAGTGATCAGCTCTGAGGTATCGTTGCAGGTCAGTGATCAGCTCTGAGGTATTGTTGTAGGTCAGTGATCAGCTCTGAGGTATCGTTGCAGGCCAGTGATCAGCTCTGAGGTATCGTTGCAGGCCAGTGATCAGCTCTGCTCCAACACTGACAGAACTCGTGTAATTAACAGTCAGTACACACTGGAAGGAGGCTGGAGTCTGCACCACTGGTGTTGAGTGGCTCACCAAGGTTTAATTCTCCACGCTATATGTTGGTAGGTAAAAGGACACAAGTGCAACTAATGTGACATTTTATTGTGGCAACGTTTCGCTCCGGGGAAAGTTGCCAGAGTAAAACGTTCTTCAACATTTACACCTTGTTTCCCTCCGTTCTTCAACATTTACACATTGTTTCCCTCTGTTCTTCAACATTTACACATTGTTTCCCTCTGTTCTTCAATATTTACACCTTGCTTCCCTCTGTTCTTCAACATTTACACTGTTTCCCTCTGTTCTTCAATATTTACACCTTGCTTCCCTCTGTTCTTCAACATTTACACCTTGCTTCCCTCTGTTCTTCAACATTTACACCTTGCTTCCCTCTGTTCTTCAACATTTACACCTTGCTTCCCTCTGTTCTTCAACATTTACACCTTGCTTCCCTCTGTTCTTCAACATTTACACTGTTTCCCTCTGTTCTTCAACATTTACACCTTGTTTCCCTCCGTTCTTCAACATTTACACCTTGTTTCCCTCCGTTCTTCAACATTTACACCTTGCTTCCCTCTGTTCTTCAACATTTACACCTTGCTTCCCTCTGTTCTTCAACATTTACACTGTTTCCCTCTGTTTTTCAACATTTACACCTTGTTTCCCTCCGTTCTTCAACATTTACACTGTTTCCCTCTGTTCTTCAACATTTACACCTTGCGTCCCTCTGTTCTTCAATATTTACACCTTGCTTCCTTCTGTTCAACATTTACACCTTTGTGTGTGTGTATACTCACCTATTTGTACTCACCTATTTGTGGTTGCAGGGGTCGAGTCACAGCTCCTGGCCCCGCCTCTTCGCTGATTTCTACTAGGTCCTCTCTCTCCCTGCCCCATGAGCTCTATCATACCTCGCCTTAAAACTATGTATGGTTCCTGCCTCCACTACATCACTTTCTAGGCTATTCCATGGCCTGACTACTCTATGACTGAAGAAATACTTCCTAACATCCCTTTGATTCATCTGAGTCTTCAACTTCCAATTGTGACCTCTTGTGTCTGTCCCATCTCTGGAACATCCTGTCTTTGTCCACCGTGTCTATTCTGCGCAGTATTTTATATGTCGTTATCATGTCTCCCCTGACCCTCCTGGCCTCCAGTGTCGTCAGGCCGATTTCCCTCAACCTTTCTTCGTACGACAATCCCCGTAGCTCTGGGACTAGTCTTGTTGCAAACCTTTGCACTTTCTCTAATTTCTTGACGTGCTTGACTAGGTGTGGATTCCAAACTGGTGCTGCATACTCCAGTATGGGCCTGACGAAGATGGTATACAGAGTCTTAAACGAATCCTTACTGAGGTATCGGAACGCTATCCGTAGGTTTGCCAGGCGCCCGTATGCTGCAGCAGTTATCTGATTTATGTGCGCCTCAGGAGATATGCTCGGTGTTATACTCACCCCCAGATCTTTTTCCTTGAGTGAGGTTTGCAGTCTTTGGCCATCTAAACTATATTGTGTCTGCGGTCTTCTTTGCCCTTCCCCAATCTTCATGACTTTGCATTTGGCAGGGTTAAACTCAAGGAGCCAGTTTCTGGACCAGGCTTGTAGCCTGTCCAGGTCTCTTTGTAGTCCTGCCTGATCCTCGTCCGATTTTATTCTTCTCATTAACTTCACATCATCTGCAAACAAGGACACTTCTGAGTCTATCCCTTCCGTTATGTCGTTCACATATACCAAGAACAGCACAGGTCCTAGGACTGACCCCTGTGGAACCCCGCTTGTCACAAGCGCCCACTCTGACACCTCGTCGCGTATCATGACTCGTTGTTGCCTCCCTGTCAGATATTCTCTGATCCATTGCAGTGCCTTTCCTGTTATGTGTGCCTGGTCCTCTAGCTTTTGCAGTAACCTCTTGTGAGGAACTGTGTCGAAGGCCTTCTTGCAGTCCAAAAATATGCAGTCGATCCACCCCTCTCTCTCTTGTCTTACTTCTGTCACCTTGTCAAAACTCTAGTAGGTTTGTGACACAGGATTTTCCTTCCCTGAAACCGTGCTGGTTGTCAATTATACACTTGTTTCTTTCCAGGTGCCCCACCACTCTCCTCCTGATGATCTTCTCCATGACCTTGCATACTATACACGTTAGTGATACAGGTCTGTAGTTTAGTGCCTCATGTCTGTCTCCCTTTTTAAAAATTGGGACTACATTTGCCATTTTCCATACCTCAGGGAGTTGCCCAGTTTCAAATGATGTGTTGAAGATCTTTGTTAATGGCTCACACAATATTTCTGCTCCCTCTTTAAGGACCCACGGAGAGATGTTGTCTGGTCCCACCGTCTTTGAGGTGTCAAGTTCGCATAGCAGCTTCTTCACCTCCTCCTTGGTTATATGTACCTCATCCAGCACTTGCTGGTGTGCCCCCCTGTTCTGATTTCTTGGAGTCCTACTGGTTTCCACTGTAAATACCTCTTTAAATCTCGTGTTGAGCTCCTGACAAACCTCTCGGTCGTTTCTTGTGAATTCCCCATCACCCTTCCTCAGTCTGATTACCTGGTCCTTGACTGTTGTTTTCCTCCTGATGTGGCTGTACAACAGCTTCGGGTCAGTCTTTACTTTTGATGCTATGTCATTTTCATATTGTCTCTGAGCCTCCCTTCTTATCTGTGCATATTCGTTTCTGGCTCTTCGGCTGATTTCTTTATTTTCCTTAGTTCTCTGTCTTCTGTACCTTTTCCATTCTCTAGTACACCTAGTTTTTGCCTCCCTACACCTTTGGGTGAACCAAGGACTCGTTCTGTTCTTCCCATTATTTCTGTTTCCCTTGGGAACAAACCTCTCCTCTGCCTCCTTGCATTTTGTTGCCACATAGTCCATCATTTCTTATACTGGTTTTCCTGTCAGTTCCCTCTCCCACTGAATGTTTTGAAGGAAGTTCCTCATGCCTGAGTAGTTCCCCCTTTTGTAGTTTGGTTTTCCCAGCCTATTCCTGCTACTCTCTCCACTTGGAGCTCAACTATGTAGTCGAAGCACAGAACCACATGATCACTAGCTCCCAGGGGCCTTTCATACATGATACCCTCGATGTCCGAACTACTCATGGTGAATACAAGGTCCAACCTTGCTGGTTCATCCTCTCCTCTCTCTCTGGTAGTGTCTCTAACATGTTGATGCATGAGGTTTTCCAGTACCACATCCATCATCTTGGCTCTCCATGTTTCGGGACCCCCATGGGGCTCCAGGTTTTCCCAGTCAATCTCCTTGTGATTGAAATCACCCATAACTAGTAACTTTGCTCCCCCCACGTGTGCTCACCTGGCCACCTCGGCTAGTGTGTCGATCATTGCTCTGTTGCTCTCATCGTATTCTTCTCTTGGCCTCCTGCAGTTCTGTGGTGGGTTGTACATTACTGCAATTATCACCTTATGTCCCTCAGACTTGATTGTTCCTACTAAGTAGTCCCTTTCGCCCTTGCCATCCATTCCTTCCATTTTCTCAAAACCCCACTGGTTTTTAATGAGCAGTGCAACTCCTCCTCCCCCTCTCCTCCCTCTGTCTTTCCTGAGGATTTGATATCCGGATGGAAAGATTGAATCTGTTATTATTCTTGTGAGTTTTGTTTCTGTGAGTGCTATTATGTCTGGGGATGTCTCTTAGATTCTTTCGTGCCACTCCTCGTACTTGTTTGTTATTCCATCTGCATTTGTATACCACACCTTCAACTTCTTTTCTAAGACTGTGGTCTGGGAGGTATATTGGGGTTGGGGAAGTGGGAGACCTGGTAAGGAACTATGGGTTGTTGCTGTGGGGGTGGAGTTTGTAATGTAGTGGGTGGGGGCATTGTGTGTGTGTGTGTGTGTGTGTGTGTGTGTGTGTGTGTGTGTGTGTGTGTGTGTGTGTGTGTGTGTGTGTGTGTGTGTGTGTGTGTGTGTGTGTGTGTGTGTGTGTGTGTGTGTGTATGTGTGTGTGTGTGTGTGTGCGTGTGTGTTACAAGAGAGAGGGCGTTACTCGGGAAACAGTTTCCGTTATAATAGCCTTATATTAGTCGGGAGACTAAGCTTAGTCTACTTATGGGTAAATCCGCCACTATATTGACCCACCGGAAAACTGATATATTTTAGTCCTGGCCATATGAGCACCATCAGCAACAACAGAAGCAGCAACAGGAACACCAGCAACAGCAGCAGTAACAACTGCAAAAACAATGCCACCTACATCAGCAGTAACAACAGCAACTGAGTGGAGTGAATAAGGAAAACTTTTGTGTTTGGTAAGGTGAAGGTGGTCTAACAATCTCTGTGGCTATAAGCAATGACATCCACACACAAAAGAATTTAAAAATAATGGGCTGAAGAGAAAAACCTTTTATGTACGTTCCTTTTGTTGTTGTTTTTAGGTTTAAAATTTATCGACTGTACGAGGGACAATAAGGCTAAATTTCTAATGCACAACACTGGGCAACAATACTTTAATTCTTAAATAGTTATTACTTATTAAAGTAAACTCTGTATATATACAATGACATACACACCACCGGAGCAATCAGACCAGCAATTTCGTGAAGCAGGTGGTGCATCGGGTTTGTCTCAGGGCGAGTCAGCTTTGTTGGCGCTCGAGTTGGCTAAACTCAATCTTGAAATGACTAGAGAGCAACGTGCATTTGCCAGAGAGGAGTTTGATCGAGGGAAATACACGCCCCTTAGTGTATATATTATTGATATACAGTCCCCCATTGTCTACATACACAGGAAAATACACGCCCCTTAGTGTATATATTATTGATATACAGTCCCCCATTGTCTACATACACAGAGGTACACGCCCCTCTGTCTACTTACAATGAGGTACACTCCTCTCTATCTATATACACTGAAATAAACACCCCATCGCGTATATGCAGAGATACACACCCCATAGTGTATATACACAACCTCTGGTATATATATATATATATATATATATATATATATCTATATATATATCTCTCTATATATATATATATATATATATATATATATATATATATATACAAACGCACACTGATAGACAACCCATGTTGTATATATACACTGATACAAAGCCCATGGTGTATGTAAACTGAGACACAAGCCACTTAGTGTGTATACCAGGGTATTCTCACGTTATACACATTGTGTAAACTTTGTGTTATGATTTACTGGGAAGATTCAAAATATTTCTTGTAATTCAGGACAAACAATTCCTTCACAAACTTCACAGAAAATATTTATTAAGCCTTTTATTGATGTTAATATTTCAAGAATTTTTCATATTATTGTCCATACTAATCTAAGATGGTCTTTATTACTCCCAGGATCCTTATTACTTTTCTTCTTACTCCCATGTTCCTTATTACTCCCACCTTTTATTATTCCCTTATTCCCATGTTCCGCTTACTCCCACTTTTTTTATTCCTACTTTCCTTATTACTCCCACGTTCTTTATTACTCCCATGTTCCTTATTACTCCCACTTTATTACTCACATGTTCCTTATTACTCCCACTTTCCTTATCACTCCCAATTCATTACTCCCACTTTATCACTCCCACTTTATCACTCCCACTTTATCACTCCCACTTTATCCCTCCCACTTTACCACTCCCACTTTACCACTCCCACTTTATCCCTCCCACTTTACCACTCCCACTTTACCACTCCCATTTTATCCCTCCCACTTTACCACTCCCACTTTACCACTCCCACTTTATCCCTCCCACTTTACCACTCCCACTTTACCACTCCCATTTTATCCCTCCCACTTTACCACTCCCACTTTACCACTCCCACTTTATCACTCCCACTTTACCACTCCCACTTTACCACTCCCACTTTACCACTCCCACTTTACCACTCCCACTTTACCACTCCCACTTTACCACTCCCACTTTACCACTCCCACTTTACCACTCCCACTTTACCACTCCCACTTTACCACTCCCAATTTACCACTCCCACTTTACCACTCCCACTTTACCACTCCCACTTTACCACTCCCACTTTACCACTACCACTTTACCACTCCCACTTTACCACTACCACTTTACCACTACCACTTTACCACTCCCACTTTACCACTCCCACTTTACCACTCCCACTTTACCACTCCCACTTTCTCCCTCCCACTTTACCACTCCCACTTTACCACTCCCACTTTACCACTCCCACTTTACCACTCCCACTTTACCACTCCCACTTTATCCCTCCCACTTTACCACTCCCACTTTACCACTCCCACTTTATCCCTCCCACTTTACCACTCCCACTTTACCACTCCCACTTTACCACTCCCACTTTACCACTCCCACTTTACCACTCCCACTTTATCCCTCCCACTTTACCACTCCCACTTTATCCCTCCCACTTTACCACTCCCACTTTACCACTCCCACTTTACCACTCCCACTTTACCACTCCAACATTATCCCTCCCACTTTACCACTCCCACTTTCTCCCTCCCACTTTACCACTCCCACTTTACCACTCCCACTTTACCACTCCCACTTTACCACTCCCACTTTATCCCTCCCACTTTACCACTCCCACTTTATCCCTCCCACTTTACCACTCCCACTTTACCACTCCCACTTTCTCCCTCCCACTTTACCACTCCCACTTTACCACTCCCACTTTACCACTCCCACTTTACCACTCCCACTTTACCACTCCCACTTTACCACTCCCACTTTACACACTCCCACTTTACCACTCCCACTTTATCCCTCCCACTTTACCACTCCCACTTTACCACTCCCACTTTACCACTCCCACTTTACCACTCCCACTTTATCCCTCCCACTTTACCACTCCCACTTTATCCCTACCACTTTACCACTCCCACTTTACCACTCCCATTTTATCCCTCCCACTTTACCACTCCCACTTTACCACTCCCACTTTACCACTCCCACTTTACCACTCCCACTTTACCACTCCCACTTTACCACTCCCACTTTACCACTCCCACTTTACCACTCCCACTTTACCACTCCCACTTTACCACTCCCACTTTACCACTCCCACTTTACCACTCCCATTTTATCCCTCCCACTTTACCACTCCCACTTTACCACTCCCACTTTATCCCTCCCACTTTACCACTCCCACTTTACCACTCCCACTTTACCACTCCCACTTTACCACTCCCACTTTATCCCTCCCACTTTACCACTCCCACTTTACCACTCCCACTTTACCACTCCCACTTTACCACTCCCACTTTACCACTCCCACTTTACCACTCCCACTTTACCACTCCCACTTTACCACTCCCACTTTACCACTCCCACTTTACCACTCCCACTTTACCACTCCCACTTTACCACTCCCACTTTACCACTACCACTTTACCACTCCCACTTTATCACTCCCACTTTACCACTCCCATTTTATCCCTCCCACTTTACCACTCTCACTTTACCACTCCCACTTTACCACTCCCACTTTACCACTCTCACTTTACCACTCCCACTTTACCACTACCACTTTACCACTCCCACTTTACCACTCCCACTTTACCACTCCCATTTTATCCCTCCCACTTTACCACTCTCACTTTACCACTCTGACTTTACCACTCCCACTTTACCACTCCCACTTTACCACTCCCACTTTACCACTACCACTTTACCACTCCCACTTTACCACTCCCATTTTACCACTACCACTTTACCACTCCCACTTTACCACTCCCACTTTACCACTCCCACTTTACCACTCCCACTTTACCACTCCCATTTTATCCCTCCCACTTTATCCCTCCCACTTTACGACTCTCACTTTACCACTCCCATTTTATCCCTCCCACTTTACCACTCCCACTTTATCCCTCGCACTTTATCACTCCCACTTTACCACTACCACTTTATCCCTCCCACTTTACCACTCCCACTTTACCACTCCCACTTTACCACTCCCACTTTACCACTCCCACTTTACCACTCCCACTTTACCACTCCCACTTTACCACTCCCACTTTATCCCTCCCACTTTACCACTCCCACTTTACCACTCCCACTTTACCACTCCCACTTTACCACTCCCACTTTACCACTCCGACTTTACCACTTTACCACTCCCACTTTACCACTACCACTTTACCACTCCCACTTTACCACTCCCACTTTACCACTCCCACTTTATCCCTCCCACTTTACCACTCCCACTTTACCACTCCCACTTTATCCCTCCCACTTTACCACTCCCACTTTACCACTCCCACTTTACCACTCCCACTTTATCCCTCCCACTTTACCACTCCCACTTTACCACTCCCACTTTACCACTCCCACTTTACCACTCCCACTTTACCACTCCCACTTTACCACTCCCACTTTACCACTCCCACTTTACCACTCCCACTTTACCACTCCCACTTTATCCCTCCCACTTTACCACTCCCACTTTACCACTCCCACTTTACCACTCCCACTTTACCACTCCCACTTTACCACTCCCACTTTACCACTCCCACTTTACCACTCCCACTTTACCACTCCCACTTTACCACTCCCACTTTACCACTCCCACTTTACCACTCCCACTTTACCACTCCCACTTTACCACTCCCACTTTACCACTCCCACTTTACCACTCCCACTTTACCACTCCCACTTTACCACTCCCACTTTACCACTACCATTTTATCACTCCCACTTTACCACTCCCACTTTACCACTACCAATTTACCACTCCCACTTTACCACTCCCACTTTACCACTCCCACTTTACCACTACCATTTTATCACTCCCACTTTACCACTCCCACTTTACCACTACCACTTTACCACTCCCACTTTACCACTCCCACCTTACCACTCCCACTTTACCACTCCCACTTTACCACTCCCACTTTACCACTCCCACTTTACCACCCCCACTTTATCCCTCCCACTTTACCACTACCACTTTACCACTCCCACTTTACCACTACCACTTTACCACTCCCACTTTACCACTACCACTTTACCACTCCCACTTTACCACTCCCACTTTAACCCACCCACTCCCACTTTATCCCTCCCACTTTACCACTCCCACTTTACCACTACCACTTTACCACTCCCACTTTACCACTACCACTTTACCACTCCCACTTTACCACTCCCACTTTACCACTCCCACTTTACCACTCCCACTTTACCACTCCCACTTTACCACTACCACTTTACCACTCCCACTTTACCACTCCCACTTTACCACTCCCACTTTACCACTCCCACTTTACCACTACCACTTTACCACTCCCACTTTACCACTCCCACTTTACCACTCCCACTTTACCACTACCACTTTACCACTCCCACTTTATTCCTCCCACTTTATCCCTCCCACTTTACCACTCCCACTTTATCCCTCCCACTTTATCGCTCCCACTTTATCACTCCCACTTTATCACTCCCACTTTACCACTACCACTTTACCACTACCACTTTACCACTCCCACTTTACCACTCCCACTTTACTCCCACTTTACTTTACCACTCCCATTTTATCCCTCCCACTTTTCCACTCTCACTTTACCACTCCCACTTTACCACTCCCACTTTACCACTCCCACTTTACCACTCCCACTTTACCACTCCCACTTTACCACTCCCACTTTATCACTCCCACTTTACCACTCCCACTTTATCACTCCCACTTTACCACTCCCACTTTACCACTCCCACTTTACCACTCCCACTTTACCACTCCCACTTTATCCCTCCCACTTTACCACTCCCACTTTACCACTCCCACTTTACCACTCCCACTTTACCACTCCCACTTTACCACTCCCACTTTACCACTACCACTTTACCACTCCCACTTTACCACTCCCACTTTACCACTCCCACTTTACCACTACCACTTTACCACTCCCACGTTATCCCTCCCACTTTATCACTCTCACTTTATCACTCCCACTTTATCCCTCCCACTTTACCACTCCCACTTTATCACTCCCACTTTACCACTACCACTTTGAGAGTAAGACACATGTGCAACATCTGGGTATCTTTATTGTAGACGTTTCGCCATCCAGTGGCTTTATCAATACAAATTCTAGGACATAACTTGAAGACAGTAGAACTATGTACAGAAGATGAGGTAATCAGTCCCTCAACCTAGGAGTAGGTGCGAACAGCACCATAGTCGTGGAGATTCTGAAGCAGAAGAAAGAATCCTGGCGCTTATATAGTAACGTCAGGTGAAGCAGACGAGGGCAAATTCACTGGTAGGCGGGATTCCCCAGTGGAAGTAGGTCCTTCCCAAAGAGATGGGAAGGACCTACTTCCACTGGGGAATCCCGCCCACCAGTGAATTTGCCCTCGTCTGCTTCACCTGACGTTACTATATAAGCGCCAGGATTCTTTCTTCTGCTTCAGAATCTCCACGAATATGGTGCTGTTCGCACCTACTCCTAGGTTGAGGGACTGATTACCTCATCTTCTGTACATAGTTCTACTGTCTTCAAGTTATGTCCTGGAATTTGTATTGATAAAGCCACTGGATGGCGAAACGTCTACAATAAAGATACCCAGATGTTGCACATGTGTCTTACTCTCATCTTGTCGGTATTATATACCATTCGTACACACTACCACTTTACCACTACCACTTTACCACTCCCACTTTACCACTCCCACTTTACCACTCCCACTTTATTCCTCCCACTTTATCCCTCCCACTTTACCACTCCCACTTTATCCCTCCCACTTTATCACTCCCACTTTATCACTCCCACTTTATCACTCCCACTTTACCACTCCCACTTTACCACTCCCACTTTATCCCTCCCACTTTACCACTCCCGCTTTACCACTCCCACTTTATCCCTCCCACTTTATCCCTCCCACTTTACCACTCCCACTTTATCCCTCCCACTTTACCACTCCCACTTTACCACTCCCACTTTATCCCTCCCACTTTATCCCTCCCACTTTACCACTCCCACTTTATCACTCCCACTTTACCACTCCCACTTTATCCCTCCCATTTTACCACTCCCACTTTACCACTCCCACTTTACCACTCCCACTTTATCCCTCTCACTTTACCACTCCCACTTTACCACTCCCACTTTATTCCTCCCACTTTACCACTCCCACTTTACCACTCCCACTTTATCCCTCCCACTTTACCACTCCCACTTTACCACTCCCACTTTATCCCTCCCACTTTATCCCTCCCACTTTACCACTCCCACTTTACCACTCCCACTTTATCCCTCCCACTTTACCACTCCCACTTTACCACTCCCACTTTATCCCTCCCACTTTACCACTCCCACTTTACCACTCCCACTTTATCACTCCCACTTTACCACTCCCACTTTACCACTCCCACTTTACCACTCCCACTTTACCACTCCCGCTTTATCACTCCAACTTTACCACTCCCACTTTACCACTCCCACTTTACCACTCCCACTTTACCACTCCCACTTTACCACTCCCACTTTACCACTACCACTTTACCACTCCCACTTTACCACTCCCACTTTCTCCCTCCCACTTTACCACTCCCACTTTATCCCTCCCACTTTACCACTCCCACTTTACCACTCCCACTTTACCACTCCCACTTTACCACTCCCACTTTACCACTCCCACTTTATCCCTCCCACTTTACCACTCCCACTTTACCACTCCCACTTTACCACTCCCACTTTACCACTCCCACTTTACCACTCCCACTTTACCACTCCCACTTTATCACTCCCATTTACCACTCCCACTTTACCACTCCCACTTTACCACTCCCACTTTACCACTCCCAAATACCCACTTTACCCTCCCACTTTACCACTCCCACTTTACCACTCCCACTTTAGGGTCCCTCCCACTTTACCACTCCCACTTTACTGGTAACACTCCCACTTTACCACTCCCACTTTATCCACTCCCACATTACCACTCCCACTTTACCACTCCCACTTTACCACTCCCACTTTACCACTCCCACTTTATCACTCCCACTTTACCACTCCCACTTTACCACTCCCACTTTACCACTCCCACTTTACCACTCCCACTTTATCACTCCCACTTTACCACTCCCACTTTACCACTCCCACTTTACCACTCCCACTTTATCACTCCCACTTTACCACTCCCACTTTACCACTCCCACTTTACCACTCCCACTTTACCACTCCCACTTTACCACTCCCACTTTACCACTCCCACTTTACCACTCCCACTTTACCACTCCCACTTTATCACTCCCACTTTACCACTCCCACTTTATCCCTCCCACTTTACCACTCCCACTTTACCACTCCCACTTTACCACTCCCACTTTACCACTCCCACTTTACCACTCCCACTTTACCACTCCCACTTTATCACTCCCACTTTACCACTCCCACTTTATCCCTCCCACTTTACCACTCCCACTTTACCACTCCCACTTCACCACTCCCACTTTACCACTCCCACTTTACCACTCCCACTTTACCACTCCCACTTTATCACTCCCACTTTACCACTCCCACTTTACCACTCCCACTTCACCACTCCCACTTTACCACTCCCACTTTACCACTCCCACTTTACCACTCCCACTTTACCACTCCCACTTTATCACTCCCGGAGCTTATATAACTTTCAGAAAATGAAGGTATATGGCATATGTCTTGCTTTCATGGTATTAAAATATTGGAGAAATCATTCATAAAGTTGTGTTAAATATGAGGGATTTTTGCGTCAGAAATGTTGGCAGTTAATTCATGACCCATAAATATCACTATCTGATTCCCAGAGATTTAGGCAAAGTGTTTCATTTCCCTTATTTTAATGATCGCTGAGACATTTGAAAATTATATTCTATAAACCACTGATACGGTTCCAAACGTAGTGTTCGTTAGTGGTCGTGGCTTCGTCGTGTTCATCAGTGGTCGTGGCTTTGTCAGTGGTTGTGGCTTCGTCAGTGGTTGTGGCTTCGTCGTGTTCATCAGTGGTCGTGGCTTTGTCAGTGGTTGTGGCTTTGTCAGTGGTCGTGGCTTCGTCGTGTTCATCAGTGGTCGTGGCTTTATCAGTGGTTGTGGCTTTGTCAGTGGTTGTGGCTTTGTCAGTGGTTGTGGCTTTGTCAGTGGTTGTGGCTTCGTCGTGTTCATCAGTGGTCGTGGCTTTGTCAGTGGTTGTGGCTTCGTCAGTGGTTGTGGCTTTGTCAGTGGTTGTGGTTTCGTCAGTGGTTGTGGCTTTGTCAGTGGTTGTGGCTTTGTCAGTGGTTGTGGCTTCGTCGTGTTCATCAGTGGTCGTGGCTTTGTCAGTGGTTGTGGCTTCGTCAGTGGTTGTGGCTTCGTCGTGTTCATCAGTGGTCGTGGCTTTGTCAGTGGTTGTGGCTTTGTCAGTGGTTGTGGCTTCGTCGTGTTCATCAGTGGTCGTGGCTTTGTCAGTGGTTGTGGCTTTGTCAGTGGTTGTGGCTTCGTCGTGTTCATCAGTGGTCGTGGCTTTGTTAGCGGTTGTGGCTTTGTCAGTGGTTGTGGCTTTGTCAGTGGTTGTGGCTTCGTCGTGTTCATCAGTGGTCGTGGCTTTGTCAGTGGTTGTGGCTTTGTCAGTGGTTGTGGCTTCGTCGTGTTCATCAGTGGTCGTGGCTTTGTCAGTGGTTGTGGCTTTGTCAGTGGTTGTGGCTTCGTCGTGTTCATCAGTGGTCGTGGCTTTGTCAGTGGTTGTGGCTTTGTCAGTGGTTGTGGCTTCGTCGTGTTCATCAGTGGTCGTGGCTTTGTCAGTGGTTGTGGCTTTGTCAGTGGTTGTGGCTTCGTCGTGTTCATCAGTGGTCGTGGCTTTGTCAGTGGTTGTGGCTTTGTCAGTGGTTGTGGCTTTGTCAGTGGTTGTGGCTTCGTCGTGTTCATCAGTGGTCGTGGCTTTGTCAGTGGTTGTGGCTTCGTCAGTGGTTGTGGCTTTGTCAGTGGTTGTGGCTTCGTCGTGTTCATCAGTGGTCGTGGCTTTGTCAGTGGTTGTGGCTTTGTCAGTGGTTGTGGCTTTGTCAGTGGTTGTGGCTTCGTCGTGTTCATCAGTGGTCGTGGCTTTGTTAGCGGTTGTGGCTTCGTCTTCGTAAGTGCATCTGTTAGAGGGGTAGATCAGTATTTGGTTACAGAGAAACATGACATGAAACTCAATAAAAGAACACTTAACTTAAAACCGGAGGGATCTGAGTTGGATAGTGAGGCAGAGCGACACGTAATGATGAGTCTCTCTACACCTGTTGTCCCTGGTCACCTAACAGCAAAGAGGTACCAGGGTGATAGGTGACTGTTGTGGGTAGCATCCTGGGGAGGGTTTTATTTATCTGAAGGCTGGGATCCGAAGTGAAATCAGACAGTATAATAGATCATAACCTTCAGGTGCCTCCCTTCTTCCCTACCTTCCTTCCTCCCTCCCTCTATTCTTCCCTTCATTCTTCCTTCCCTCCTTTTCTCCCTCACAGTGATAATGACTTTCTCACTAAGGTCTCCCTACGTGGTTCTCTCCCTCACTAAGGTCTCCCTCCCTGGTTCTCTCCCTTACTAAGGCTTCTCTGCCTCACTAAACTCTCCCTCCCTGGTTCTCTGCCTCGTTAAGCTCTCCCTCCCTGGTTCTCTCCCTCACAGTGCCCACTGAGGGTGATGGCAGCGTCATCAAAGAGATACTCAACAAGCCTCAGCGTCGACCAGAGGAACTTCGCTCTTGTAGTAAGTATACATAAGGGTGATTACTCTGGCTCACTTACCCTCTTTTCTAGTCACTTTCCTCAGGATACTTTTCTAGTCACTTTCCTAGGGGTATTTTTCTAGTTACTTTCACTTGAATACTTCCCCGCGATCACTTGTATTATCCCAGTCACCTTAAGTTGACAATTCTCTAATAATTCGCGTACAGTTACTTTCCATTTTATTTGAGGACAGTACATAAATATTTTAGCAGAGACTTTCTAATGATTACTTTGAAACACAAACATAGAAGAGCACTGCGGTAGGTCTACTGGCCCACGATAAGCATGCAGTAGGCCTACTGGCCCACGATAAGCATGCTTACTGATATTTAACCCATCCTTTAGTAGGTCTACTGTCTCTCCTACTTACCTAAGGCACTGTCTCTCATACTCTCCAAGGGCAATGTCTCTCCTACTTTCCAGAGGCACTGTCTCTCCTATTTTCTAGAGGAACTGAATCTTCTACTTTCCAAAGGCACTGTCCTTGTTTTCAAAATGCACTGTCACTCCTTCTTTCCAAAGGCACTGCTTCTCCTACTTTCCAAAGGCACTGTCACTCCTACTTTCCAGAGGCACTGCCTCTCCTGCTTACTAAATGGAGTGTCTCTTCTCACGGCACTGGAAACATTTCTGCCACTTTCCTACTAACTCGATCACTCATAACTGAGATATTCAATTAATCTTGGTTCAGCATTCTTGGGCAGTGATGCTGTACATCATGTCTCGATAAATTGATAAACCTTACATACTACCAGCCAGCCAACGTTCTCACCAGCCAACGTTCTCACCAGTAGTTACAAACACTGAAGACAGAGCACCACCAGCAGAGTTCTGCAGGTGCAGCTGCAAGTAGACATTCACAAACAATAAGCAATCTGACACACACACTCGCCCTCTCACCCAATAACACTCACACACACTCTCCCCCTTACTCGCTGAAAAGTTTTCTCATAAAACCCACATTATGTAACCCAGGAGAATGTCTTACCTAGCACAGTATCAATACTTCACCCACACACTGTTTACAACACTGTGATCATTCTACTGACATTAATATAAAAGGCTTCCCCAGACTTAGTAAATTTGCATCTTAATGCAAAAATTTAAAAAGAGCTCGGCTCTCTCTCTCTCCCTCTCGTGGAAAATAACTGAATAAAAAGCCTTTAGTTACAGTTGCTAATTAATAACAACAATAGTTAGTATTACAATCATCAGTTGAAGTATAAACACTAATAATAATAATAGCCTCGCCAGCAAAACACCTCACCTTCCTTCAAATCCACTCTACCTTCCATATGGGTGTATCGTTGGTCTTGGCTTCAGTACTGCTGGAGAGCAAGAAATTTATAATAACTTGTGGATGTGCTTACTGGATATAAGGAAGAAGGGAAGCTATACCTAGGGACGAGCATAAAGGATGAAGAGGTACTTTATATGAGACAAAAAGGGGACAAGAGGGAGTGTAACAATTACGTGGGACTAATTCTGTTGAATATAGCGGGTAAAGTGTGTGGCAGAATTGTTATGAAAAAGTTAGGGAAAAAGACTGTATGATTGTAATAGAACAAGGTAGATTAAGAAGGGAAGGGGAGGTGTGGAGCCAGTGCTTATCTTAGTGCATGTAATAGTACTTAGATAAGAGTGAATAGAACTGCAATAGAACAAGGTAGGTTAGGAAAGGAAGGGGAAGTGTTTATTTTAGAACATGCAAGTAGTACTCAGATAAGGGAAAGTAGCTGCTTGATGCATGTATGTATTTAGACAAGACATATGGGAGGATAGGAGAGCGATAAGACAGGTGCTGATAATGTATGCAATAACACAGATGGTAGTAACAAGGTCAAGAAGAACACGAGGATAGAAACCCGAGAACGTCTCGAATACTTTCTCATTTTATAGAATATATTGCTGGAGTTTCTAGTATCTAGAAGGCCATAACTAGCAAGCAGATCAAGAAACACAACCCAGTCAACCTATACACTTTAGATATTAAATAAACATAATAACATTCCTTCACAAATACATTAATTCTCACATTTACATCTCAAATTGTTACTAGAATGTTTAAGGAAAATGAAATATATGAAGTGACTGTTGTTTTCTGCACTGAACTGATGCACTTCATCCTAAACATATTAGTAAAGTTAGTGAAACGCGAGACATGGCACACTTTAAAGTCAGTAAAGTGTCAGTCCTGTGGTGCTCATACGTATCATGCGCCTGTTTCATGGTATGAATGGGAGATACCAGGAGCGGCTCCACTAAGGTGAAATTTGTATGATCCTGGGATCACGTGCTTGTCTGATCCTGGGCTCGCGTCTTACTATGTATCTTTCTGGGTTCCCGCCTCGCTATGTATACTTCTAGGCTGGCATCCCACTATGTATGATCATGGGATAACATCTCACTATGTATGATCATGGGATCACATTCCACTATGTATGATCATGGGATAACATTTCACATGTATGATCATGGGATAACATCCCACTATGTATAATCATGGGATCACATTCCACTATGTATGATCATGGGATAACATTTCACATGTATGATCATGGGATAACATCCCACTATGTATAATCATGGGATCACATTCCACTATGTATGATCATGGGATAACATTTCACATGTATGATCATGGGATAACATCCCACTATGTATAATCATAGGATCACATTCCACTATGTATGATCATGGGATAACATTTCACATGTATGATCATGGGATAACATCTCACTATGTATGATCATGGGATCACATTCCACTATGTATGATCATGGGATAACATTTCACATGTATGATCATGGGATAACATCCCACTATGTATAATCATAGGATCACATTCCACTATGTATGATCATGAGGTCACATTCCACTAAAATACGTTTAACTTTTCATAATTACAGTAATATTCCGTACAAAGTTTTACAATTGTACATACGTGGAGATCTCTGACTTACTACCTGCATTATAAACTGTGTGTGTGGGGGGGGGGATGTACTCACCCATTTGTGGTTGCAGGAGTCTAGTCATAGTTCCTGGCCCCTCCTCTTCGCTAGGTCCACACTCTCCCTGTTCCAAGAGCCTTATCGTACCTCATCTTAAAGCTATGTATGGATCCTGCTTCCACTGCTTCACTCTCCAGGTTGTTCGTGTGTGTGCGTGTGTGTGTGTGTGTGTGTGTGTGTGTGTGTGTGTGTGTGTGTGTGTGTGTGTGTGTGTGTGTGTGTGTGTGTGTGTGTGTGTGTGTGTGTGGTCACCAGCGTGTGCGTGTACATTCAATCTTTCACTTAAAACTCTCTCGGGTCGTCCTATGGTTTTCTTACAAGAAGAATCAAAGGTGCGCCCCTATAGGAAGAGCCACACCTGGGGTCACTACCCCAGCCACACCTGGGGTCACTACCCCAGTCACACCTGGGGTCACTACCCCAGCCACACCTGGGGTTACTACCCCAGCCACACCTGGGGTCACTACCCCAGCCACACCTGGGGTCACTACCCCAGCCACACCTGGGGTCACTACCCCAGCCACACCTGGGGTCACTACCCCAGCCACACCTGGCGTCACTACCCCAGCCACACCTGGGGTCACTACCCCAGCCACACCTGGGGTTACTACCCCAGCCACACCTGGGGTTACTACCCCAGCCACACCTGGGGTCACTACCCCAGCCACACCTGGGGTCACTACCCCAGCCACACCTGGGGTCACTACCCCAGCCACACCTGGGGTCACTACCCCAGCCACACCTGGCGTCACTACCCCAGCCACACCTGGGGTCACTACCCCAGCCACACCTGGGGTTACTACCCCAGCCACACCTGGGGTCACTACTCCAGCCACACCTGGGGTCACTACCCCAGCCACACCTGGGGTCACTACCCCAGCCACACCTGGGGTCACTACCCCAGCCACACCTGGCGTCACTACCCCAGCCACACCTGGGGTTACTACCCCAGCCACACCTGGGGTCACTACCCCAGCCACACCTGGCGTCACTACCCCAGCCACACCTGGCGTCACTACCCCAGCCACACCTGGGGTTATTACCCCAGCCACACCTGGGGTCACTACCCCAGCCACACCTGGCGTCACTACCCCAGCCACACCTGGCGTCACTACCCCAGCCACACCTGGGGTTACTACCCCAGCCACACCTGGGGTCACTACCCCAGCCACACCTGGCGTCACTACCCCAGCCACACCTGGCGTCACTACCCCAGCCACACCTGGGGTTACTACCCCAGCCACACCTGGGGTCACTATCCCAGCCACACCTGGCGTCACTACCCCAGCCACACCTGGCGTCACTACCCCAGCCACACCTGGGGTTATTACCCCAGCCACACCTGGGGTCACTACCCCAGCCACACCTGGCGTCACTACCCCAGCCACACCTGGCGTCACTACCCCAGCCACACCTGGGGTTACTACCCCAGCCACACCTGGGGTCACTACCCCAGCCACACCTGGCGTCACTACCCCAGCCACACCTGGCGTCACTACCCCAGCCACACCTGGGGTCACTACCCCAGCCACACCTGGGGTCACTACCCCAGCCACACCTGGGGTCACTACCCCAGCCACACCTGGGGTCACTACCCCAGCCACACCTGGGGTCACTACCCCAGCCACACCTGGCGTCACTACCCCAGCCACACCTGGGGTCACTACCCCAGCCACACCTGGGGTCACTACCCCAGCCACACCTGGGGTCACTACCCCAGCTGGATCAAGCTGGGGTAGTCTTAAGTCTTATAAAGCTGTTTTCACATGAATGAAGATTATAATCATGCAAATGAGGATGGTATTTACATCTAGTTGTGAGTGGGAAATTGTACGTCTTCTGTGTCGACGTTTTTGTTAAGAAAAATCCTGATTCTTTATTTCGAGGAGGAGGAGGAAGAGGAAGAGGAAGAGGAGGAGGAAGAGGAAGAGGAAGAGGAGGAGGAAGAGGAAGAGGAAGATGAGGAGGAGGAGGAGGCGGTCAGTGGAACAGAAAAGGACTGATATAAATAACATATGACTTTACTGACGTGGGAATAAGTTTACTGACGTGGGAATAAGACTTTACTGACGTGAGAATAAGACTTTACTGACATGGGAATAAGACTCCTTGACGTTGGAACAAGACTTTCCCAACTGGAAATAAAACTTTACTGACGTGGGAATAAAAGACTTTACTGACGTGGGAATAAAAGACTTTACTGACGTGGGAATAAAAGACTTTACTGACGTGGGAATAACACTTCCCCTACAAGAGGCTCTTCACTTACAATTCCTCTTCAATTATTTCTCACGTCAACTCAATTATTTTTCCATTTACTCTAGTATGTCGTCCCACTGCCAGCCTCTCTCTCTCCTCTCCTGCCATCTGTTGTGCCTCTCAGTTATCTAATTCCCTCCTCTCTTCTCTCTCTCCTTTCTAGTTAGTGTCTCTCTCTTCATTCTGTTTAATGTCATCAGTGACTCTGGTTTCTTTGTCCCTTCATTAAGCCTCTCTTTCTAGTCTTCTATTATCAGTTGAGTCATTATTGTGATTGTTCAAGGGCTGTCTCCTCCTATTACTGTATGAGCCTCAAACATATCAACAAGGAATTCACATAAAACCCACACTTACCAGAGGAACCTTATGATAACGTTTCGGTCAGTCCTGGATCATTGTCTAGTGCTGAATCTGACACTTGTGCAACCCTTTGGTATCTTTGTTGTGAATACGTTTCGCCAACCAGTGGTTTCCTCGGTCCAATACAGAGACGAATAGTTTCAGAGCAGGAGTTTGAGGTAATTAGTCCCTCAGCCTGGAGTCGATGTGTTCAGTCCAATGTAACTGAGAATTCTTGGTGACCTGTTTCTGCCACGGTATTGTGACCTTCTTATTCCTCATAAACAAAGAATGATAGTGAGAAACAAGGAATGGAGGGAGGGAGGTGATAAGAAAAAGAGGGAGGTAATAAGCAGGGAAGGAGGGGAAAAAAGGTCACCTTGAGTAAGAGAAGAGGTGAGAAATATGTAACTGAGGGAAGCGTAGATGCTGCTCTCAAGAGTAACGTGTAGATGAAATAAAGCACAGGACGTTAGGGTATCTAAATCCATTCAGACAAGCGACAAGATAAATTGTGATTTAAATGGAATTAAACACCAGATACATCACTTAAGAATCTCTGAAGAAACAAATGAAGTGGACGGGAAAAACTTGGTGGATAAAGTACACATAACTTTAGGAGCCATCTAACATATGCAGCCACATTCAAACTAAAGACGAATATTCAAAGTAG